>NC_135549.1:12704841-13004841 GCF_964340395.1 Glandiceps talaboti
TTGTTTTTGTTTTCTCTCCGTGAAAACCAGTAGTCTGTTTCGATCCTTCAGACTGACACCTACACATGACGGATATGATGTCATCAACGAAATATGGAGCGTTACATGAAGGAATTCGGTATCGATGACGTCACTGTCAACTTTTTTTTTAAATGGGGTGAAAACACTCATTCGGAAACAAGAGCAACGTCGCTTGAAATCATTTAAATACGTGTACAAAGAATGGCCACTTGTTGAGGTTTGACGGAGTGCATTGATGCACGTACTCTGAATGAGTAGATCTGTTGATAGCAAAGAACTCAGTGGTGGTCGTCGAGGTCATCGCATAGTAAATCTCTAGTTCACTTTCCAGACACTGTTTCGTTCCTTTGTAGGATTAAACTCTAAGCCTTAAAATGCCTCTTTGTCTAGGCACTCAATATAAAGTGACAACATCCCAATTTATACGATGCACTAACTCAAGCAGAGATCAAGGGCCGCAAAACGACGGTTTCAAGATACCCATTTGCGTGGGTATCACCTTGTTTATGACCCGTCTGTCAATCATTGTAATCCGGTAACACAAACCAGGTAAGGGGTAGGTCTGTTTGCCTTATAAGGAAGACAAACCACGTCACACTGAAAGCGTTAGAGGCGTATAAATATGTAACATCCTATCGCCATTTCCTTTGATAAAAGTTAACGACAAGAAAATGACAGAGGCGGAGAGAAATGCAAATGAAATCAAAATTGATGCTGTCAGTGACATAACGTAAATTGATATCCAGACACTACTAATTCTTGTCTAGAATGGTAGGGCAATGTCTCGGACTTCTCGTTCCGTTCGGGTCATAGGCCATTTCTACTAACACTTCAGACATTGTGTCAACACATTATAGCTCAACATCATTTATGATACATGAAAACTATTTAGATAAAGCAGTATAAGTTTATGAAGAGCAAAGGTACATTTTACTGGCTTTTTTTGTTTTATAGATGTAAAAACGTTTTATGTATGTTGTTTTCATTGATTTAACCTTAAAAGAGAAGGGTTCTTTGCTCGAAGGCATGCGTGGAATTTCAGCTCAGGTAGACACCATATAGACACCAAAACACAGATATTTGATAATGGAAGAAAATGCCGAATTGGCAAAAGTATATATCCAACTAAACTAATCTCACACAATGTATGAAGGCCCACATATCAATTACTGTTACAAAAAAATACAAAATTAGTCGTTTGAAGTCTCGTAGATCTTAGACATACTACAATAACATTTTAAGCTATACTTGAGTTGGTTGAAGAATTTAAGAGGACGTTTTCGTCGTTTCTTTCATTGACTAGTCATTAATAGAAGTAGCGGGATTTAAGTTGGTCAAAAGTACACAATATTATACGTACAGCCTAGCCTAGGGTTTTGCAAGGCTGTGTGCCAGAAACAAAACCTTCAAAACACAGACAGGGGAATTCTCTAATGACATCATCTTCCGCTTGTCCACACATCTCAGAACACTAAAAATAGTCTGAGTCCACACACAATAAACTGCCTAATTAGAATATACAAATAGTCTACATACCTTTGGTTGAAAAAAAAATTACCATTTCAAAAACAAAGTTACTGTATTTGAGTAGTGAATCCTGGTAGAGTCTGAGATAGTAATGTGGTCAAAAATTTACTTTTTATAGACTGGGGGAATTTTATAAGAATTTAAAGCGGGTAATTTTATTGTACAGAAAATAATTTACTAAATTCATATGATCCCTAAACAAATTACAACATCATAGGCCTTGTGTTGTTTGGGTCAAAACTTTACATTTCAACCATGGAGAATTTGGGAATGGTGATAAGACATGAATGGTACATTTATAAGGATACAATAAAGAGTCTGATTGTGTTTAATCGCAACAAGCGAAAAACACCATAATCAGAGCCTCATTAAAGGGTAAATCGATGATCATCTTTATATTACTAGTGTACTGATCATAACTCGTGGGAGAGAAAAGGATAAACCTTACAGACATGAAGAATGTTTGGTATTACATTACGACATAGGTGTATTGTTCAGTAGGACAATGACATATATTAGTCTCCATAAAGGAGATTTGAGCATAGTATTTGATTCTACAAATAAACTTTGACAGTAAATATGTAATCAAAAGACATACCTATTAAATCTTACCCACAGAAGAAGGATATATACTATATATATATATATATATATATATATATATATATATATATCATATATATATCATATATAATATTTTATATATATATATATATATATATATATATATATACACGCACACACATATACATGATGTAAGGACGAAATGCCTTAGGACTCTCCTGGTATTTATTATTTGAACTCATATATAGAAGACGATTAACAGGACATGTACAAGGTCAAGTCTAAGTTAAGTCACTTTACAGGAAACAGCACACCTTCTGACAGTCAATATCTAGTCTATGACGTCAGAACTTCGATAATTTTGGTTTAAGGGTACGTGTAAATGGTGTCCCATATTATTAATAAGTTTACTCCTATATTTACATGACATGTACAGGCCAATTTCGAATGTTGTGAGATCCGACACAACATCGTCGCAAAACACAACCGTTTTACGGTATCGTTCTTAACGAGCCGGTCCCTACAGTTATTTCGAAGTGCAGCGGAACTAACAGCTCTGGTTTGCGACACAAATAAAGGATATGACTTCATCATCATCATCATCATCATCATCATCATCATCATCATCATCATCATCATCATCATCATCATCATCATCATCATCATCATCATCATCATCATCATCATCATCATCATCATCATCATCATCATCATCATCATCATCATCATCTCCTCCTCCTCCTCCTTCTTCTTCACATGTCACCATAGGATTTAAACACAGAGTAATCTTTACTAAGTCTGATTATCAGAGTCAGTTTGATGTGTTTGTTGTGTGATATTTATATTCAGAATATTGGTTTATGAAATAGATGTTACTGTGACGGTTACAAGTTATATGCAATAAATAAAGTGATATTCCCTCAAAGATAAACAATTTTCGTTCTTCCTATCTAGTTTGATCAATAACGTTTTAAACAGAAAAAAACACTAAGTGTTTGCTCAGACCAAAGTGGTTTGATGTGTTTGGGATCGTAGTCTCACATGCCGATGTACATGCACTCATGAATGTTTAACGTGGGTTAATAAACTACGATTGGTTGTTACACGTGGTGTATTACGTTTCCTGTATGATACATATCATGAAATCGACAACACATAATATCTAAGTGTAAAGGTCACACAGTGAGACGTGTGGGCGACTATAATTAGTTTTAACAGGTTGTATTTAATATCAAAATATAAAACATTGTAACCACAAGTCTATCTTATGCATGGAAGTATGTAAATGACTCATTCTTATTGGATGCAGGATGTTGTTTTGCTTACTTTGGAGCTTTGCAGACCAGACACAACTTGGTGCCAAGAGTTTGACTTGGTGGCGCCCTTCCTCACAAGTACAGTACATCGACCTAATATTAGCCCCAGTCAACAGCAGTTTACAATACGTGTTTTCTCAAAGTAAAAAAAACACCTGCGGCATTTTTTTTCACTCAATGTCACGCAAAACCTGAAACTACCAGATCGTAAAATGGAGGTAAACCGACAAATTCACAGTCAAAGTGGCTTGAGATATATTGTATTGTTAACTTTATCGTTATCCATCTCATAACAAGAACCAGAACCAAAGCTTATTTTCTAACATAGTCTGACGCGGTTTGCTCATGAAATTAGACAACCAACATTCAGAAAGGGGAAGAGAAATACAGGAGATCGACAGAGAGAGAGAATGTTAAAGTTGAAGATATGAGAGGGGCAGATAAAAGATAAATTTGGTGAAATTTAAGATAAAATGATGTCGATGATAAATTATGGGTTGGGAATAAACTGTCGATTTTCAGATGTGAAATATTCATGAAGAGATATTAAAACCATAGTTTTGCATATTTTATGCTACAATCAACAACATACTGAAAATCAAGGCTGACTAGAATTTTGTCCATCGACTTTCACGGAAAGCTTCACCACTACTTGGAAGTATGGGAGGGTGCAACATAGGGCGAAAGGTCATGTAAGCGTTCTACGATCATATTTGAAAACTTGTTGGCCGATTGGAGTTAGCCTGGATGCCAACGTCGTATCGAATCATCTCTATTAAAGAGAGATCCTAAGATTCGATGAAGGATAACACTAGACTAATTGGAGTAGGTGATGATGATGATGATGATGATGATGATGATGATGATGATGATGATGATGATGATGATGATGATGATGATGATGATGATGATGATGATGATGATGATGATGATGATGATGATGAACCGTATCATCCAAAATTATTATGTGAAATATTTTTTTGAATCGACGATTTCTTGAAGATCGTTGAATGAGTTTGGTGTTCACAGGTGTCGAAGCTTGATATTGAATGCTTTTCGTTCACGGTTCACGTTCGTTCTGCTATGCGCTTGTTCGGATAATTCTCACTCGAGATACCTGTGTACTCATTAATCGGTCAAGTGTGTTAAAGAATATCACAAACTATAGAGACAACTCAGTATGAATTCCAATGTATTCTGCAGCTACACAGGGCTTAGACTGGTGGCGTGTTTTTTAACTTTAACTCATTCCTTTTGAACCAGTTAACAAATGTCTACGTGACAGATTTACTCAACACAGTAATGGTCAATGACCGGCATAGTTCAGTGGGGTTATATTTCTGTATTCGTTTCATACATTGCCATTCCAGTGTGTTCCTAAGGGTACCATATATTTAGGTCTCCTTTGGGTGGGAATTGTGCACGTATAGTTGTACAGGTGATATCGGTGGTCCGGGAGTGTGCTATGACTGATGTAATTACAGACTGTCTGAATGTTTGCATAGCTGAGCAACGTTATATGCATGCAAAACTGTGAAGTGTAAATACACAAATATTGGAATGAGTTATTAAAGAGTAAACACTTGTCTGAAAAAAATAGTCTGTCAACTTGCCCTGGGAACAATACTAATAAAGGTGAATATACTGGAGTACCTAAGTACCCGTGTATTACATACTTAACGACATCGAGGCAATAATTCAACTTCCCCGGGATAGAGGGTCACCGGAAAAAACATCGGTATCATAACTCTTCCTCCACTAGGTATTTGTTAAGTAAACATGAACATATCTGGAGGTATTTACCGCCGTCACTCTACACGTGAACCGTATAAGCTTAAAATGATAGCAAGATTTGTGAGTGGGCGCAAATCTGGCGACACCGTAGTTCCGATACGGTTCAATGGATACTTATCTCAAATGCAATGACTGAGTGAATATCGAGGGTCCGTACGCCGAGTAAAAAAGGTTATATACTACTTAATATAGAAAAAACGGTCTCCATTGACCTTGGAAGTGTACCTTGTAAAGGTATTGCAACAACACAACATTAGAAAGCAACGATGTCGAACACACACCTGGTACAAGACAGAACAAATCTAGGCTAAAGTCAAGGAATATCAAAAAGCTATTGGAAAAATACCATCATTAAAAAGTTCTTTAAGTACTCATATTCCATTGTACTCCCCGCAAACTTGTCGTCTTTACATGTAATAGTATTGGATGATGCATACAAACTAAGGTAAAATGACTAGATTTTGCACATTAAATTTGATATACCCGCAACTCACATTTCTTCAACGTTGGCTGTTCATAATATGATGTGATAAAAGAACACTTTAGTTTTATAATTACATTTACATACATGTAACAGGTGTCATGTGCTCAATTCAAAACTTCAGACCCAAAGTCGAAGAAGAGTGGAAAGCTTCCTACCTTGGTTTTGAAAATAAACACACTTGTGAAGTGAGCACTTCAGATCCGCTGAGATACGACACAGGGCATGTGGTTATGCTAATGTTCGTAAATAAGTATAATTCTTGACGTGCCGTTGTCTGTACTGCCTTCACATCGATCACCGTCGAGTCAGACGTCGAAGTAGATCTGTGGTTGTCCAACACAGACCAGGGTCCTGCACAGACGTTCACTCGTCACTGCTTTCGCTCTTTCACTGAAAATCAAACGTGTTTAAAGCGAGTTGAACGACGTAACCACTCCCTCTGTCTGCAAACACTCTAATCAAACTCATTCATTGTGGTACACGGCTTTCTGTGTGCATATGTCTCCCATTCATTCCACATGGTTAGCGTCTATCGAGTTTCAGTCTATTTAGCATAGACTACCCCGTTCAGCCACAAACCTGTCTTGGTTCCAGTTGACGGTCGATGATTTTTACGGATAAACAGTTTTTCTGCATGGGCTAAGTTACTTCAAATCCAAAAGAATTAATTTCCCAATATAAGAATAATACACGCAAGTTCAACTGGTCCTGTCGATTGTAAGCTAAATTCCATCCACTGACTGACTGCAACGCAGATTACTCAAGTCACTGAAATTACTTCACATTATAGATTTTGAGATAAATATCCCGGTGAACTTGAACTTGAATTGTCTTATTTCTTTGCACATGTGGGCTGGAGTAGAATCACGCGACCTTTGATACTATTAATTATGTAATACATACATGATCCCATGTATGGTCTTTTTTTTCAGGTGCGTACCGACAGAAAGTAGTTGATTCTTGTAGTGCGCCCTCTACGAATAAATGTTCACCAGGTGTTCGCACAGGGCTGATTTAATTGGGGGGGGGGGGGGGGCACAATCACTTGTGAGCTAATACTTCGGAATTAACATTCTATTCAAGGATGGTCATCATATTACAAAATAATGATATTATTAGGTTTTTACGAATATTCATCAAAAAATATCGTTTTTGCTATGCAGACAACGGTGACGTTCCTGGACTCCACCTTCGCCGCGAGGAATTCAGACAGTACATTAGATCTCAAGGTCTATAGACAACGTACCCACATTGCATCAATCAGTACGAGAATTTCGGGGTTCTCATAGCACCTCCCCCTACATCAAAATCTCAGAATCAAAGAAACTCGGAAGAATTAATGTGATACCGTCAAAACCAGAGACAAGTCTTAGTGTCAAATACTAAATCTCGAGGAACCGATATAAAGGCAAAAGATTACAGAACTTAAATGGAACATGTTTGTTATTGAACGTACAATAACAAACATTTCACACATTTAAAATTATTTTCGATTTGTTGAGCTACGAAGACGGACTTTGTATATTGTGTTTCACATTGCTTTTTCAAGTAGAAAAATTATTTAATTTTAATAATTAAAACAGTTACTCCAAATAAATACAAAATTATCATCCACATGTCCACTTTAAATATAAATAATTACCACAATTGAATTTTTTTTCCACCAAGTTATTGACTCATCTAAATTCTACTCGTTCTCAACAAAATTATTGAACCTCTTGTAATTGGTCAAATGTATTGAATAATTACATGGATTCAGGAAATAAATAGTACAAGAAATTAGTCAACGACATTTTTTCCATCCCTGGTGTCGTTTCACAAATTAGTTACTTTGACAAAAAAGGATGTACAAGAATGAATACTTGTCGTAACTCAGCAGCAATCTCGATGGCACAAAACGCGGAGGGTGGACAGTTTGTCCCAACAGAAACAATACGCTTAATGCACCACACCATATATGCCTACCACGTGGACGTCGCGGCGTACTTCACCCAAGAACAGTTAAACATATGCCTGTATATGAAAACGATGTGTTATTATATATATTCACTGAAGTAACTGTAAATACTACACTATGCTGTACTGGTATTATTGCATTCATGTCGCAAGTTGCAGATAAGAATGACTGAACCCGACCGACCTTACAATTGATGGTATAGACTTCAGCCTACCACCATTGTCACCGTAGAAAAACAAGCATCACATTATGATGCATCTAATCCTATGAAAGCACACAATTTTGGGAGATATCGCGTATATCGGACTGACGAAATTGCAGATTCAAAACAGCCCTAATCACTTTATGTGACGGAATCCGAAATAAGTTAAAAGGCTGTATCAGGATAGCTTTCAGCATGATCACATCATAAAAATAAACTGCGCATATTACGCTACTTATCGGGCAAGTATATCAAAATTACATACAGCATTAGCGGAATCCTACCCCCCACCCCCACCCCCACTCCCCATACATTGAGTTACTTGCATTAGATATGTTGAAATACGCCATGTCTTTGTACAAACATTAGTTACGCAACATGACATTTCTGAGGATTTTTATTGTCTTTTATTCAGCTTTACCAAGTTCTTTATTTTGATGTACTTCAGAAATGTACGGTGAAACTACCATTACATGTAACAATCATTACTTTGTGCATGTTAGTACTTCCTCTCACTTAATACCAATACACAGATAAAACACAACAACACACACACAATGACAATCAAATTGGTTGTAATTTTATTGTAAAATTCAGTAGTTCAACTTTTTACAAGCACTTTTTTTCCCACCAGCTTTAGCATAATTTTAAACTAGAAATAACAAATACTTAAGCAAAGCATTGTCTCTTTATTGTCACAATTGATGAATTCCTGCATTTATGTACAAAAATTGTTGCTGTGTGGCTGGCTACCAATGTACTTTGCAAGGGCTCCAGCTATACAGTAGACAAAATTATCAAAAAGTTTTCCACACATTTTCCTAAATATATATGTAAAAAGGCTGGGTACAATGCCTAGCTCCTTATAATAGTACAAAAATTACACAAACACGTTTTTTTTCCTAGCAGGGAATTTGGAATATTCTCCTGGCCATTACAAGAAGTACATGTGCGAGTAAATATCAACCTATTGTTGGCCCCTAGTGGTGAAATAATTGGTTTCTTTTGTTTAACTCAGTGCACAAATCATATGTGTAAGGTTAATTGTCCTGTGTATGGATTGGTTGGTAGCATAAAAAGACATTAAACTATATTTAAGGTAACATAGACTGACTGACTGCATTCACGGCTTCATTTATAAAGTAAAGAACACAGATTTATACCCTGCAATTTTAAGTCAAAAAACAGACTTTACAGAGAATATCTATGTAAACTTGCTAACTTAAATTACATGTAACTGCCTTGTGACAGGCTTGACTTTGACTGCTAGATGAAATACTAATTTGGTGTGAGCTGTTTTCAGTGCATGAATTACTTTACAAGTGTGTAAATCTCATGGCATTAGAAAGAAAACAGATTTTGCATGAATTTGTTCTCTCTTTACAAGATCTACTGTAATACTGATTCAAGTACATATTATACAATACCACAAAGTTACATTTGGCATCTCCTCTATAAATTTGTGTGCATTGCTGTTGTCCTTTGTATTTGAACTAAGGAACAATATGATAATTGTTAGGTGCATTATTTTTTTACTGTACACACATACACATGCTAATATTCAGAACAAAATGAAGCATTTTCACTTAACACATTATGTATGTGAATCTACTCACAGATTCACTATCAACAATAACATTCTTTGATTTTCAAGTTCATTGGAGAAATATAGTCTACAAAGCCATGGCTTTCATTATTATCATTACAGAAAAAAACCCCGCGCCAATGACACTGTAGCACAACTGACAACTTTGATTGTTGGGTATTATTCAGTCTTGGCAGACAAGTCATACCCATTGCTTTTATTACATTGCAAAATATACTGTTGAAAGGTTGTTACTATGCGTATGGCCATGGTTGCAATGCACATTTGTTTATTTTTGCATGCTCATTCACTTGACTACCCCTAACTGTTTTTATCTTAGCTGAAGGCATTGACTTTTGATTATTGCGATGGGTGTGGTTTTGTTACTAGGCATTGCCATGTTTCTGCTTTTGGAATAATTATGAACATGTGTATACATCACTGTCGTTATTTTTCACAGCGTGATCTTGTCTTGAACAATTGTTCAGCCAGACACCCTGAGAAATATTACCACCAAATTTTAGACTGTTCGCTTTGTAATTTTTCACTTTATTGTGAGCATATTCATAACTATACACTGAAAGTAACATCCTAATCAAACATCATAGTGATTGGTCAGTGGTTTTATGTACACAGACACACAAGCTGACTGACAGACAGACAGACAGACAGACACTTCACCATGATCATTGCACTGCTGAAGTTACATTCAGCTGTGCTAATAATAAGTTATGAGACAGGACATTTATGAATGAAATAGCATCAAATCTGCCAAGTTTGTCTGGACTACAACATTATAGATGAGTTAACAGTAAAGAAATAAAAACTCTCAGCTATAGCAAGTCTTTATACTTTAGTACAACAGATCAAACCCATCATTTATTTTTTTTGGAAATGCTTGAATTTGATTTCAAATTAAAATTCTGCACTAGCATGATGGAAATCCTCGTGGTTTTCAAAACTAATTACAGCAATGTCAACTCCATCAGGGTTTCTCACACAAGCACGTGTCCCCCATGGTCATCACTTAAAACAAAAAGCAAATATAGCTGAATTGCCAATGAAAACATCTGAATATGTTTGACCACAGTGCCAGTACAGAGTACTTATTCTGAATTTCTTGGCCTTTAACTTTGAAGGAACCAGTCATGATCCATGTCACAGCACCACTACATTGATCTAGAGTCCACACACTAGATTCTAGGTTTGAATCCATGTCTCTGTTCTAACGTTGGCACTTGTGATAATATACTGTTGAACACAAAATGTATGAAATAAAATACTTTTCAAGACTCGAGACATTACCCACAATTCTTGTCATCAAGTACCAGGGTAAATGGTGGCAAAATTTTACATGAATTACACACACACATTGTAATTTCATTCCAGTGACTTCTAGAGAGGTACAGTGTATTTGAAATGAAGTGGCACAAGTCAAGGAATGCTATTATTAGTATTTTAGTTTTAATAAATAAACATCTGAGAATTAAATTTAGACTGTTTACTCTTTTTAATGATACAAGCATAGTGAGTCATGTCTCTTCAATAAACTTAACTAGTGGAGAAGTTAAAGACATATCATGGCACTGTGACAGGAATAATGGACTTCACTCAATTACCTTCTTTTGTCGAATAGGGACTGAATAAAAAAGAATACTAAGTGCTAATGGAATTAATGCACAACTACATATTATGCAAGGTTTGATAAAACAAACATCTACACGAGTTGATTGATGTCTGGCACTAATTATCTTTGCTCAAGACATAGATATTTGATTGTTGCTATGGATATGACTATGGTTGCTATGCATATTGATGTTAACTTTGAATGCTCATTCACTGACATACCAATCAGTATAGCTATCTTTGTAATAGATGGAGTGATTTTGATGTTGGCCATGTGCGTGGTCTTTGTTGTTGGGCAATCTTTCTTTACTATTTGTTCACTTGTCTTTCCATCACTTATCTTTGCAAAAGGTGTTACTATAGGCATGGTATTTGTTGCTAAGCATACTGTCATGTTTTTGAATGTTAATTAACTTGACTAGCTATCCCCATTATCTTCGAACTTTGAAAACATCCTCATCGAAGTTTAGAGCTATCCACCCAGCAGTTTTGAGTTTATGTTATTTTTTGCAAATTGGTGATCTGATCATTTACCCTCTAACAACTAGGCACTGAAATTAACATCCCATCGAATATCATAGTAAATAACCTAATGGTTTTTGACTTGTGTCATTCATGTACATACATACATACATACATTACATATATACATTACATTACATTACATTACATTACATTACATACATACATACATACATACATACATACATACATACATACATTACAATACATACATACATACATACATACATACATACATACATACATACATACATACATACACACACACATACATATACATACACACTGACAGACAATTTACCACGCCTATAGCAGTACTGAATCTTATAGCTCAGCTGTGCTTAAAAAATGAAGATGAAAAGACTAAAAAAACCAAAAGATTTCACAAATGTAATTTTGTTGATGTTTATTGGTATAGATATAAACCATATACCAATACAATACAATATATGGAAGCATTCATTCATTCTTTTTTTCTCTTTTTTTTTGTCATTTATGAAAACTGAAACCATTTCTCACCATAAACCATACATTGCTAAAACTATTGTAAATTTCCCTACACAAATGCATAAAATCACACATGAAAATATTTGGACACCTCCAGTCAGAGAGATTTCAGTGGTATAAAAATACATTGTTAAAATAATATTTATATCTGGATTTTGTTTGACAGATCATCAGAGATAGGGAGTGATATAGTAAACTCAGCACCTAGTAATTCATACCAATTATGGGATGTATTTGTTATAATGGCCTCAAACTTACAGACAAAGGTATGCCTGGAAAGCTAAGGTGTTGGATTCAAATATCCCAGCTGGTTTTTTGGTGGGATTCACGTACCAATATTAACTACTGCATATCAGCATTTATTATGACATCATTTATCATGTGTTCAAATCTCAACTTCCATCCATCCAATACATTCCTTGGTCCCATTCCATAAATGTCCCGACATCTTTGTAGAGTTGCATCATCATTGCATTATTAGTATTTCCACATGTGACAATGTACTGAGTTACTACCATGAGGTCCAGATGTGGCACAGATTTGCCCAGAAATACTGAAACAATCTAGTCTGGATTTATCATGAAAGTGTTCCTTCTGCTGTGGAGTCTGAAGTCCCAAATATACCATAATATAATCTTGACAATATAGCAAAAACTAACACTATTGCTGATAGCACTAGTATTGATGTAACCTGTGAAGATAATATATACCAACATTTAGAAATACTGACATGTGTTACAAGTGTGTCGATCATTTCAACTCACCGAAAGCTAACATGGTACTCATATAAAGAACATAACTGGGGTACCAATAACACTGAAAAGCCTTGTCCCAAAGTCAACTACTGAATAAGTACAGTTCGAACAAAAATGAAATTGGTTCTCCCATGACCACCTTCACTACCGTACAACTGGTTTGAACCATTTAAGCCCCCCCAAAAGGAATTGTTTCTGGTCTAGAAAATTTGTCTAAAGTGGTGCGATGACATAATTGATTTTTTTTCTAATTTTCAACAAACCTGTCACTCAATCTACTATTTATGGCAGTTATCGTACTGTTCTTTTTTTTATTGAATATTTAAAAACCATTCTTGGGCTGGATTACATAAAGTTGACACAGTTGACTACCTACCTTGTTGGCCCATGTACTTGAATTTTCATATTCTATTTTTAAATGTTGCACTTCTTTGTGAAGGTCTTCATTATCTTTTTCACATTCTCTACATTTCGTCCTAAGACGTGAATTTTCTTTGTTTGCCTCAGCAAGCTGGAGATGAATAGGAAGAATACATGTTTAGAATTCAGACAGACCCATGGTGTATGAGGAAATGGTATTCAACTGTATAGTGGGCTTCCCAGCCCAAAACCTCTTGCTTGTGAACATCTTTTAAGCCAAGACAGTGGTAAAATCCTTCTATTTCTGTTAATAATTAGCATTAATGAGACTTAAACATTATGTATCACTTTCCTAAACTACCATTTGTACACCATATTGCATATCAGAGTCATTCACCTCTTTGCGTGCCCTATCAGCATCTCTTCTAGCTTCTTTCAAATCTCGTTTCCATGTATTTTCTTTATCTTCTAGTTTCACTCTCTCTGCATCTAAGTCTTTGAACTGTGACTGTAACCTGTTCAAGTCTTGAGTCAACCTTGAGTTATCTTTTTTAGACCTGAGACAAAAAAAAAAGTGTAAAAGAAAACACATCTCAATAATTTATAATCTAATTGAATTCACATTTAAAAGAAAGCTAAAGAAAATTTCTAATAATACAAATACATACACAACTCAAAATATTTAATAAATAAAATTGTAAATTTCAACATACAAAATATGAATCATTAATTGGCATGCACATATTTAAAAAAAAAGATGAAGATTAAAATGACTCATGGACTGTTTAGTAACTCAATTTGACAATATGAGATACATATATAATTTGTCGCCGATGAAGACATCTGCCAACAGGCGATAAAGCCTTATAGCAAGACATCAGATTTGTGCTAAGACAGTTGCCAAACTAAAGGTTAAGGATGACAGAACCTCTGACAGACTTGGTAATACTGTGTGAATACAAACTCAATCAAGTAGGGGTAAGACTCGGCAGAACTGTGTGATACAAACCCAATCTACTAGGGACTAGGGGTAAGACTTGACAGTCGGAGGTGGTAAATCCAAAATGTAAACAAAGCTAAACAAGAAAATAACATGTTGAGAACATAATGAAAGGTAAAATAACTACACATACTTCCTGAGGTCATTCTCTATAGCATGGACCTTTTTCCTGAGACTGCTACACTCCTCTCTCAGTCCGTTTAAGTCAGCTGTTGACAGGAAGTAGAAATATAAAACTTCAGCAATGTATTATGGGATTTCCATAGTGAGATTAGTATTGTGAATGTTACATTAGCAAACTCAAGCATTTAACTCTTTTATGAAGTAAAGATGAGGCTTAGAATGTAAATGAAGTTGAAAAAGGAGATAGAATTCAAACTCTTACACAGTAATAAGATGATATTGTAATGAATAGTGAATTTGACTTTTATAGTGTGAATATGACAGCAAAGACGACAGACTGCTGGTGTCAAGCTCTTTGAGTGTTTCATCCAAAAGAATTTGACATTTTCATTTTAGATGATTGAATTATAAAAAAAAAAACATCCCAAAAGAAGAACAAAGGTAGACATTTAGATACTACATCTAACTTTTTTTCCCCTGATTCATTCTTGACAGCAGCAGCATCAAGGTTAGTGTTATTTCAGATTGATAATGAAAGTAATATAGAGAGTTCCTTCATATCAGAGATGTACCACAATGGGCAAAGGGTAAAGCATTCTGTTTTGTTTTTCCTTCTTGAGAGATAACCATGACGGAATAAAAATTCAGGCAAATGAGCGAAATTACTGGCAGGGCCCAGCTGAACTCAAGCAGAGTTTGTTATCATACCATAAAAGTATATCAACAGATTAACAAAAAATTAAAATGCGAGTTGCAACTTAAAGCATTGTAAATAGTTGGCTAGCAAACAGACAGTTTGTTAAACAAAAAAGGAACTAATGAAATAACCTGGCAAGTCAAAATCTGATGGAGATGGCACATTAATTTCATCGTCATCTTCATCATCGCCATATTGGACATCATCATTGGATGGGAGTTCTTTCTCCATGTCTAGGGAAGGGAAAAATGGGGAGTATGGGATGACAAGCAGGATCAACAACAGGAAAAAGAAAAAGAAAACGAGACATAAACAGAAATTTTAACACTGTGACAAATTTACAAATGTGTCTTAAAACACTGTAGGAGTGCACAGACAAACATTTAGCACAGAAAGAGAGAGTGAAATACTGGTATCAGTTGAATAATAAAAGAAACACACAAAGAGGGTGAGACACAAAACTACATACAAATAAACAATTAGGAGATGTACTACTCTGTCTATATATACCTTTAGTTCTGGTCGTTTCATCTTCACGTTTCTTTGCTTGTCTTTGTAATTCTTTGGCGGCTTTACTTGCTTGATTCGCTTCCTGGGCTTGTTTGCATCTTTCTTTCTTCTCTTTGTCAAGTGAAGACTGCAGCTCTCTGACTTGACCTGAAATCATAGATGGAAAATCAAAGGCCTGTAGCTGGTAACAAGATGCGTTGCACATCTTCCCATACAATGTCATGTTTTCTGTATGTGTAGGGGGGTTTGCATGTACTACTCAGGGGGGATGGTTATCACCTGACTGTATGAAATCACTCACAGTGAAAGGAGTCAACAGGTCTTTCTATCATTTCAGGATGAAACGTAACAACATGAGATATGTCGTCTCACACAATGCATCATGGAACTGGAAAAATCAACTATTGAACAATCCTATTGAGGTACAAATCTTAAAGAAATCATTGTAAATGACAAAAAATGCAGAATACACAAGCGGTTGTGAAAGGTCTGGATAAGTGTCAAAATTGTATTGGAATGTCCATGTGTTGTTATGTTTCACGAAAGAATGTACATAGAGAGATAAATTCAGAAATAGAATCCGTATACCTGAACTAGCCATAAAATGGATGCAGGTGTCAACAATGTATCTAACATATGGAACAAGAATATAACCTTTGACCTCTGGCAATAACATGGTAGTAGACTCCTTACCTCTGAGCTGCTCTGCTTCATTGTGACTCTGTTTAGCAGCCTGTTGTGCATCTAGTAATTGTTCTGTAAAAAAAAAGAGAAGGAAACCTTCATGAAGACTTGACCTGTAAAGTACAGGGTGTGAGACTCCTTAAAGTACAGGGTGTGAGACACAAGAGTGTTAAACCATAGACATGTAGTGTTCAACATGTACTAACGTTCAAAGGAGAACTGTATAAGTAGACTACTATTATACTCCTAGTAATCTAAGCGTACATAGAACTCATACTAACATACACCATATTTGACAAGAAATGTTCAATCTCCATCTAACTTTGACATTTATCACCTGACCAAATATTTGAACAAATTTATTCAGTAGAATGACAAGTTAGGTTTCATGTGTGACTACACTAAGATAAGTCAAGTATGTGACACTGTGTTTGTAGGGGAATGTTTCACTGGAGATATCATTTAATTTAGAAAGCTCACAAAGATTGTCTACTTCATTTGGATACCTCATACTGAAGTGTAACTAATGGTTGTAACTCATACGAATGAAAGAAATGCAGTGAAAAATGGTATTGGTTTCACATACATCTTTTGCTAGCAAAAAGTATATTAGAATGTTTTACTTTCTCTTGGGCTACGTGTGTTACCCTATAATTCAGGTAAATGGGGATTTTTCTCCATTTCATGGGGAAATAACAAACCATTCACATGGATTCCAGGTTATACCTGTGTATTCTCAGTTCACAATTTTTCCTTGAGTACATACATCCCATGTGTATTTTGACAACTGACCAGTTTTAATCTATATGTTGTAGTAGACACAGGTTGCATGACTGTTGAATTTAGGAGGATGGAGGACAGATGATTTACCACCATTTATACAATATGAGAGAGATCACACATAGTGTTTAATGAAAGCAGATACTAGTAGTTACGCAGTACCACTAACATTGGTAGTTTACTCTCTTAATAGTGAGTAGGAATTAAATAGCAAGATAAAAATAAAGGTAGAAAGTGTGGTGAGAGTTATACAGAAAGGCAATCAAAGATTATGTGGAGACTCAAGCATCTACAGAGTTGGAGATTAGCAGTGGAATACTTGCTTTGTATGTGTATTACCAGGTGAAGTTTTGAATCACATGGAATTCACCTACTTTTGATTTCATTTACTGTATCCTCTCTCTGTGTTTGCTCCTCTCGTTCCTTCGTCAACATACCTTGACAAGTTAGAAGTACAGGCAATACATAGAAGAGATGATAGCAAACAGAGGAGAACATTTACACTGAGTAAGAATTATGTGGTGGGTTTTATAACATGCAAGTATACATACTATCTATATACATACAATGTAAGAGTTTGAAGGAGTAGACAGCCACTGTGGTGAAATATCTAACGTTGTGTAATTACCGAGTGAAGAGATAGTTACGTTAAGATTTTTTTATTAACATGCAAATATATATATACACTGAACATCAAGAATGCAACATGTGTGGAGCTCAGATTACCACCACGTTTAAAATATTGTAACATCACATTTCATCTCCTGAATTAGTAATGTTAGTGTGTATAAAAATGTTTTCTTTTCAAGTAAGAGCGCATCATTTTGTTTATGTCATTCAAAGATTGACATAAACTCTAGTTCTCTTTACATGACATCTTACTGGATGTCATACACCTGACATTCACTGGCTTTATTTGTATTGCTGATTACCATGTAGGATTTTTTCACTTCATAATGAAATTTGAAAATATGCTGTCAAGGTCAAACACATGTCTATGAACCCACCATTATATTTGTTCCTGCATTAACCCCAAATGACAATTGGTATATGAAATACTTACTTCTAAGGTTTTCTGCCTCTTTGTGATTGGCTTTAGCAGTTTCTTGTTCAACTAGAAGTTGATCTATTGATGAAAATGATGAGGAAATGAAATTTAATGAATTCAAATGACGATTTCAAGTTTATTAATGACATTTTCCTGAAGTGTTACTGTTGATTACAATCATGTGTGTCATACTTTTCCTAAACAGATCACGATAGGGACAAAGCACACCCTCTATGTCTAACATGTGAATTACTTTGTTTTTCTTTTCAATTTCTACCAATCCAATTTGAAATGTTGTCACCCTTTATTTGTCTAGAAAACAAAAAAGATGAGTTCCTCACCTCTGAGTGTAAGGATCTGTTCTTTGACTTCTTTAGCTGAAGCTTCTGCTTTGTTCAATTGCTCTGAAATCCAAAAATATCCACACATTATCATTCTTTCTTTAAATTGAAACAGTGTGCTATACACTACTACTGTGATGTTGGAATTGAGATGACAGCTACATCAATGAATATATCTGTTAGAATATAATGACTGAAAGTGTTATCATACCCTTCAAATAAAAGTGGTACAGCCAATTTCATATCTAGACACTGGGACTGTTCTACTTTATCACAGCATTAGGGGTGAGAAGAAGATTTTACCTTGCAAATCAATGATATGGTCTGATGAATGTTTAGAGGTGAGAAGGCCATCTTAGCTTACCTTGTATTAAATCAATGGCATGGTCTGAGAAATGTTTAGGGGATAGAAGACCATCTTAGCTTACCTTGTAAATCAATGGCATGGTCTGATGAATGTTTAGCTTCCTGTCTGGCTTCCATCAGCTGGTCTTTTAACAGCATATTCTCCTGTACTGCTTTCTCATTAGCTTCCTGGGATTCAGACAATTCATCTAGAATACAAATAATGAAATATAACCATAGTAAGTGGTATATCATAAAATATGATTAGCATTTCATATGACATTATTTGAATAACTTACGTCGCATGACTAGTTGTCCTGTGTTCTTTTCCATGCTGTTATGTTTTTCATGTTTGGTAACTTTGTCTTGATGGAGTAGAAAGTAACTTTTGTAGATTTGTCATTTTCTATTTTTACATTGATGACACGTGTCCCTTTTCACTGCAGTCACCAAGGTAAGAATTCAAATTTGGGTAGTCTTTTTTTGTAAAGATTAAAGTGGTATGAGAACACAAAACTGTACGATATAGAAAAAAATCTGAAACACAAAAAACACTGAATGGAATCTAGAAGGGGCCTTTGTTTGTTATGTATTCTTGTAACTAAAGTTGAAAGTCTAACAAGACGCTAACAATTATGGTGTTGACAAAACAGATTACAACATCTAACCCTTCTCTAGTAAAAATCAAGCATTGAATCCATGCTGAACAGGTACATTACACAACTACTTGGCCTCCAGTTAATGTGAATTCTAGACTATTCTCTCACAGTCGTCTAAATGACAGACTGTCAGGGAATTACTTTTCTCAGTGTATATGTTACATGCACACACACACACACACGCACGCACGCACGCACTCACACGCACACACACACACACACACACACACACACACACACACACAATACCCTTACACTCACACACTCACATACACGCACACAATTTGCTTGCATATTGAGACTGCTCAGAGACAGTTGTTAGTTTCTCAGCTAGATCAATTTCCTCAACACACTGTTGAAACTCTAAGTATTATAAGATAGTAAGGAGAGTAGTACATTTATAATGATATATGATGTTAGACTGTCAGCCATACCAGCGTAGTTGGTACAAAAGTATTTCTAGAATTTCAAACTTTCCATGTAAGTATTAGGTTAGAGGATCAAGTGTCTAAATGCTTTCTGTTACAAATAATATCAAAATTATGGATGAGAAAAAAATTGTCAGTCAATTTAACATTTACTCGGATGTGAATAAATATTGAATTATTAGGTCATCTAACCAGTTCTCGATAACACAAACACACAGATTATGATAGTACATGTAGAAACTATACCATACCAGTATGTGAAAAACCTATAATATGCCCCAAACAAGAATAACCATTGACCCCAAACAGCCACCAATATTTGATCCATGAATAATTTATCGCTACAAATGCAATTACATATTGAAAGATCCATTACAGTAAATGGTCTAATATGTCAAACACACTTTAGTGACAACCCTAGTAACCATTAAACAAGTTTAATTATCATTTTATTCTCATGTCTATTTCACATATTAAATAGAAACTCCCCAGCTGTTTAAAATTGAATGTTTCAATTTGTTTGCTTAAACACATTTATCCTGTCAACATGGGTTTCATTTAGTGTTTGATATTCAGTAGGCTCAGTAGTTCAAATTTTTGTTCAATTCATTAATTTCAATATTGTTTGTTGGAGATTTTCTGTATCAAATTGAAACTGACAACATCTAGTGAGACACGATTAACCTTATGTACATTTTGTAATATACTTGTACTGCAACCATTTACAGCAAAGAGTAGCAGAATATTGATGGCATGTTCAGACTAACAAAAAGTAGTATCTTGATAAGTGAAAAGAAAAAACACTGGTAAATATATGTAGATCTATGATGATAATTTCATTGACTTTCAACCAACAGTTTTTCTGTAGACTACCATGTACAAGTTGAATATAGCCTTTCATATTAACGTTTATGAGAATTGAACTGCACAAAGCAAATCTTAAAATTCACAATTAGGTACTGTAAATGTTTTGATAATCTCATTTGTCTGAAAGCTTTCCATTATTACTATTTTCAGGATTAATTTGTTTTAAAACTAACATTTCTGTGCAAAGAAATCCTGATTTATACTGAACAGATGTTTTTTTAAAAAAAAAGACAATATATATTATTACATATTTCACACACTGTAACTCAAAAATGATGTATATGATATAAATACAAAATTAAACCATGAAATACAATACCAACGGCACCAACTAGCTGCTATGCCCATTATCCAAGACAAAACCTCACTAAATTTTCCAGTTTGAAGAAATACCAGTCTCTATAAACACACAGGTCATCAAAAAGCAGCTCACAAAGTCAGTTCACGGCCACTGTACAGGTGTACATGTATACCATTGTGGTAAACACGAAGGACATACGAATGCACTATCTATTTTTAGATATCAATAAATTGAATTTAATAAAATTCAATGGGCAGAAGCTGTTACAGTATCAGGAAGTAAATTCTTTGACAAGATAATTGTATGTCACCTAGTGGATTGAGTGGCTTGTAAATACAGCTATCATTACTTTATAGATAGACATAAGTACAGAGTTGCAAAGACCCATAATTAGTATTTACCAAGGTATGTACGGGGTTACCAATTACCAGGGCAACATTTCCTGTGGTAATAATGCACGTCCCACCAGTGTTAAAATTAAAATGATGGTACCACCCACTAGTGTTTTCTGACATATAAAGAATTAGTATGACATACTAGTGTATTACAAGGCTGTGACACACTTGTACTTGTTTATATTTGTATGTTTACTGTATCTTCAATTCTAGATATAAAAATGGTTGCAACGTTTTTTTTTCATAAACAATTTTCTGAGAAGTTATGTATTAAATAGTGGTATGCAAGATGAATTTATTTAGTACATGTATTTGTATTTGTTGCATTTTTTGGAGCTATGTCAAGAACATTTATAGAAAACCATGATAGCATGTTGAGCTGAGCTACAAGAACAAATTTTATACTGCCTACACCATTCCAAAACTAATCAGGATGAACCATGTAAGTACTTCACATTACACCTATCTGTACACAATCCCTACCTAATTCCAAATTTTGAAATATCTTTTCCCACCTTTTCCCACTCCAGTATGAACTTTTGTCCATTCCTTTCTGGTTTACAACTAATGCTAATCACAGACAATTCCTTGTCTATGTGCTAATTAGCCTGTTTTAATCTTCACCATTGTCTTTTGGGACACACCATCTTGAAATAAAAACAACCCTGTACACACTCTCCTGTCTTCTCATTATAATGCAAAGACAGAGTACAAATGATCATGGATAACAATGCCGGATTGTCATCTTCCTTTTCTTCTCTTCCATGCTATGATGTAATGTTTTTGTTTTCTATAACACAAATGGTCTCTCACTGAATTCTAGCATATACATATAACAAATTACATATTAACCCGGTGTATGGCCATCTCACACACTTTGGCTAGGTGTTATTGTTCACAAACATTAAAGTAAGAACAGTTACTTGTTGAGACGCCATCCATCAACTGCAGGTAAGTGTACGAGGACAGCACATAAGTTAGACTATCAAATGTATACAGCAAAATTACCGAAGTGAGAAATTCTTAAATAGAAAATACATCAATACATTTCAGATCACTGTGATTCAAACAACTCATTTGTATAACATATGCAAAATTAAAGGTGGATGCTAAAAAAAAGGTAAAGTTGTTGGCTTTAGGCAGTCCATTCATACAATTGTAAGGGATACACACTGGTATTCAGAAAACACTTATCCGTAGTAAAAGGTTACTCACTAAACTCTGCTGTACATTGTAAACCATTTGTCACAAGGTTTTCAAATTCATAGTAGACTGCCAACTTGTATCATTTTATAAATGGTCTTCAGTTAACACATTTTAAAACATAGGTGCTGCCAAGCACACTTAGTGAATGCATGTATCTACATATGGATTGACTATAGACACTGCAAACAATAGGCTGGTATAAAAACCCTCAACAGTTATGTAAAACTTTAAAATATCCCTGAATACAATAACATGGCCAGTGGAAATCACAAACTGTACAATAGAAATTGACAGGTAATTAGCAAACATTGAATGCAGTCTTTCACTAATTATGATCAATTACATACTTGGCTGTTACATGGAATTTACAAACTCTATATTTGCATATTTACAAACTCTATATTTGCATATTTCATTAGGTTTGGAATTACAACAACTCTTCTCCTACCAAAAACACAAAACTGATTGTACACACCAAAGGTCACAATATTACACATCTTATTTCATTCAATGGTACAAACATGTATCCCAGTCTGAAGAATAAGTACATGTTTATACACCACTATAGGCACCTGTTACCTGAAAGTTCACACATATCCATCAATGGGAACTCATTTGTTAACCAGTCGATTACATACTACACAGACATACACACTAAATACAAATATCGATATTGACTTCAAACTTACCTAGGTCAGACTAACATATGTATATATAAAGTCAGGAGTGTGTCAAACTTTTCAAGACTCAACCACTACACATATGAATAACATGGATTATGAACTTGCTAGCAAGACCTCTATGCCAAAAAAAGTCCAAGTGTGTCAAACACTAATACTAAGTCAACCACACACATCAGGGCAATGACTGTGAAATAACTGTACACATGCAGTCTCAACAAAGAGTTCCTTGTACTCTATTGTTCAGGTACACAGACATTCACATTTGTGATGTTTGAATAGAATCAAGTGTGACCTTACATAGAACTATACTGAAAAGCAGAATCTATGATATCTACCGTTACATTACATAGAACTACACTGAAAAGCAGTCTACCGTTACCTTATATAGAACTACACTGAAAAGCAGTTCTATAATATCTACTGTTACCCTATATAGAACTACACTGAAAAGCAGTTCTATGATATCTACCATTACCTTATATAGAACTACACTGAAAAGCAGTTCTATGATATCTACCGTTACCCTATATAGAACTACACTGAAAAGCAGTTCTATGATATCTACCATTGCCCTCTATAAAACTACACTGAAAAGCAGTTCTATGATATCTACCGTTACTCTATATAAAACTACGCTGAAAAGCAGTTCTATGATATCTACTGTTACCCTATATAGAACTACACTGAAAAGCAGTTCTATGATATCTACCGTTACCTTACATAGAACTACACTGAAAAGCAGTTCTATGATATCTACAACACAAGTATAAAACAATATCATAGGTATAAATGAAGACATACATGTATAAATTGTGACCACTATGATAGTCTGGATGCCAACATAGTCTCTAACTAAACCAATTGAGTGGCGGTATAAATTGTAACAAATAAGAACTAGACTACCACTATGACTAAAATTGAATTACAGTAATTGTGAATTTTAAGATTTGCTTTGTGCAATTCAGTTCTCATAAACGTTAATATGAAAGGCCATATTCAACTTGTACATGGTAGTCTACAGAAAAACTGTTGGTTGAAATTCAATGAAATTATCATCATAGATATACATATATTTACCATTTCCTTGTACTTCTACTCTGTTATGTATAATTTAGCCAGTACCATTCTATACTTTAGTTCTATTGACACAATGTCTGATAACACAGACTCAAGGTTAGTACTAATAGTATGGTATAATCATTGCTAAAATCACAAATAAACAGCCTTCTACATCTACATCATATTATTCTTATCATACTGTGTCCAATCTATACTTTGTAGAAATCATTAAAATAACACCACCTCCTGGCACCTGTCGAATCTTGTCCAGAATTAAGCTGTAGTTGGGAAAATCCTTATAAGGATGGTAGCTAAATACAACATGCAGTGACAGAGGAAGTCAGTCATCAGATATCGTTAGTTATTATCTAAAAGAGATAAATTGTACATAATGTACAACTACAGTCTTTGGACAATGCCAGTGGGCAACTTTTCTCATTGGAGTATCGGTATATTTCACCCAGGTTAACAGCCACGTTATCAAACTACTAACAACTGTTTTGACTGTACAATATGTATGGACTCTGAGAACATACCACAGTATCTAACACCTGCTGAATCTAACAGATAATGAATTAGGAGATGAAAATAGATCAAATCAATAAACAAATTACAAGTAATGACTATTTAAGAGGTTCCTGTATCTTGAATTTACATGAAG
Organism: Glandiceps talaboti; assembly: GCF_964340395.1. Taxonomy (NCBI): domain Eukaryota; kingdom Metazoa; phylum Hemichordata; class Enteropneusta; family Spengelidae; genus Glandiceps; species Glandiceps talaboti. Next base: position 12,729,849 of record NC_135549.1, read on the forward strand.
TTCACTTCAAATATTTCATCTTAATTTACCTTACTCCAAGCCATGACACAGACAATGCTTGTCTAATTAACTGAGGTCTAGGAATTGATAACAGTAAAATGCTGTTTGTTAAACCCCAATGATTGAATACCATGGTCTTGGATTAGTTGCACCTTAATAGGATCTTTCTTATGTGTGAGACCAAGTTTTCTAAAGCTCTGCCAGACAAAAGTTGTTCACATCTAGACCCAGTCTTTTTAAATACCAACAACTTTGTTGTTCATTACTGTAACATTACAATACAAATATCGTAAAAGCTGCACTATTCTCTGTTTTTCCATGGAAACAAACTTTCCAGTTTAGTGTTAGGAATATTTCAAACCTCTAGTTCCAGATAGCAACTACACTCATACGATCCATCTATGAGAATAGATTACAAGTAATTATGAATTGTGAGCGAGTAGCATGAAATGTAACACTTGTCACTTTGACCTCAGCCATACAAGGTTGACCTTAAACCTACAACACTGGTAATACATACCACTACGTATCCAACCACTATCTACCAACAAGGACATCATTAATCTTGTACAACTTACTTCTAAGACTGCTAACTTCACTTTCATTCATTCTTAGCTTGTCACACTGACAGTTCTCACACCAAGGCAACTGTGATAGCTTTAGCATGTCACAGTTCTCACTTGGCTTATCCACAATGAGGCAACTGAGATATCATCAGAGCACAACATGATCATGTCTACATATGTCATCAGTATATAGTGGTGTATTGATGATACACATTCCATTCTATAAATTCTCAATCTAAATCTTATACCACACCATACCTCTCACATTATGCCAGCGTAACTCAACACTCGCTCAAATATTTGGATAAAGAATGCCCCCATTAGTTTCTCAGCTGTGTTTTGAAAGCTCTATAGGCAGATTAATGTTAGAGTAACCCATTCTATTCTAAGTTTACAGTAAATATTTGAGTACCATATACTACATACATGTACAATATCACTTAATTCTAAAGACAAATGTTAACAATTCTTTTCACTTTGTACTCAGAATGTTGTCCCTGCCTACAGAAAGTAGTCATCTATCTATGAAATAAATGAGTTATTACCTTTTCTGTCTTTGAAGGCAGTTCTATTTCATAGTCATGCTAATAATTTCATGCTGTGTTACAATTTAAGAGCCTCCAAATATCTAACCTGGGACTATAACTCATCTATTTTTTTCAAAGACTCTCAAGGTTGGAAGGATTGATTCTGTCAATTTTTATGTGGTTGGTCTTTGTCCATCTTTATTATGAGACATGGTGAACTATATCTCATACATTCATCAATATGGTGTAATTATAATTTTGTATGATGCCCTGGTTTATTTGTGATGTAGCTACACATGTGGTTGTCTTTCTGGTTCCAAGATGCATTGCATCAAACAACTGTCACTTATGTTGTTACAATTAGGCTTGTGTTATCTTTATTACATTTAAAATAACATTTTCATTCTGGAATGATAGAAATACATGTTGACCTCTTAAATTGCAAGTGATTTTATAGAACAAAGCCTAAACTCCATTAATGACAAAAGAATTTTACAGAGAAACCCAGGGTATGGTCAAGTGACAAGCCCCCCCCCCCCCCCCCCCCCCTCACACACACCCTAAATAGCAAGTGCAAACCCCACTGGGTGTACAGAATACATGACAACCATTTCCCCCCCCCCACCACCACACACACACACCCTGAGTAGCATGTGCAAACCCCACTGCGTGTACAGAATACACAATGTTCCATGGGAAGACACCAGATGTAGGTTGGAACTGCAATACCTCTAATATAGTAATAAGGATAAAGTTATACAGAAAGTTATTTAATGACTTCTTGTACACTAAATATATAGACACTTCTTTTCTTACACAGAACTGAGTGTTGATTTATCACACACATAATAAAACTTGGCAATGTCAACTAGTTGAATAATTTGATCTGTCACTAAACCCTACTTACTATTCAGACATATTGGGTGGTAGTTCCATATGGAACCTTCTTTTGTTACACAGAACTGAGTGTTGATTTATCACACATAATAAAACTTGGCAATGTCAGCAAGTTCAATAATTTGATCTCTCACTAAACCCTACTTACATGTATTATTCAGACAGGCTGGTACCACTGTGCTCTATGTATCAATATTTCCAAATAATCATATAGTTGATTGACAAACTAAACTTGAATATTTCCAACTTTAACTAAGGTGTAACACTTAAAATTCTCACACAAATGGTAACCATCCAAGGGCTGAATAAATGTCAATAGCAAAGTAAAAGATGTTGCTATCTAATATCACACTGCAGGTATTTTCTCTCACATCTTTGATACCCTTACTATATTTTTTTTTACCAGGTTTCAGACTTTTGACCAAAGTTGTTATGAATACATTTATATGTACTAAAGTGATCCTAAATTGTCCACAGAAATATACAACCATACGTAACACATACATAAACACACAAACATAAAAAAATTATAAGACTATCTCTCCAGTGTTGCTTACCATGGTCAGGAACATCACTGGACACAGTAGTAATGTACCGGTGTATGCATACCTTTTCCTAATACCCCATTTACACTAAAGGGCAGCTTGTATAACTATAAGCTTATGTAGTGGCAGTGTACTGAAGACAGCTCCTGTAAGCTTCCACTGTATAAGAAGGGGACAATAGTTGCAACCACCCTAAGGTCACATACTTTCAACATAATTCTCACTGTTCCACTGTTTACATAGTAATCTGCCCAATTGTACAAATATAGGTCAAACTTGTGCCTTTCCACCTATAGAGGGCGCTATACACTGACTAGTAAAACTGCAATAATCTGATAATGGTAGGTGTATGAACAGAAATGGGGGTATGTGAACTTGGATGTACAGACACACTGTGAAGGATGCAGATAACTGATGACATCCTGTAGCAATATTGGTACTAACAAACTACTAAAACTAGGAACATCGGTCTGAACACTGGGAACACATAGAAAACACTGCAATACAGAGGAGAACAAATTTTCCCTGAAAAAATCCATCAGATGCAATATTCTTAATCTTGGATATATATGGAGCAACTAAATCTTTTCGAATGTAATAATATAGAAAGTCACTCACCTTGTAATCTTTGTAATTCCTGAGTAAAATTTTGAGTGCCTTCTTGCGTTACGTCTAGTTCATTATCTGTTTTTGAGAAAAGAAGAAGTGATATTATAATTTGTAACATTTGACTTAGTTTAAACAATCTTGAAAAAGTGCCTCTCAAAGTGTTTAAGAACATCAATCTACTCACACACAAACCTAATAGTCAGAGTTGGGATGAGTTGGACAAATTCTTATACAGAACTATAAAAATCTTAAGTGAACACACTGCAAGAAACAATTCATTTTGATCACACAAACATTGATTATAAATGTTGATTTTTTTCCCCTACAAACATGGCTGCCATTTAGTCATTATATTCTGAAACATAGTGACATGGCCCCTATAGTATGTCTGAAATCAGCCATTGCATGTCAGAGATACAGCTTTGTACTGACAGACAGACAGACAGACAGACAGACAGACAGCCTGACTGCTGGACGAAACACATTGTAATAGCCCTCAAAGGGGTCTACAATTACAATAAAACCAATCCTATAGAAAGTAACTACAATTTTACCATGTTCTTATATTTCATAAATCATTAACCATTAACTGTCCACGTACCTGTTGTTGTCATTGTGAGGGGTTCTTCTGGTGTCTCAGCTAAGGCATCTAAAGAATAGAAAAAGTAAGCAAGAAAAAATGTCTCGTTAGTGCGTGAATCTATGTCCATTCAGAAAATCATGACCTCCTAAGATGGGCTGTTTGTTAGACTGATATGAGTCTAATGTCCACTAAGGAAGTCAAGAACTTATAAGAAGGGACGTTTGCTGGATTGACACTAGTTTAGTGTCCAGTCAGGAAACCAAGAACTCCTGAGAGGGGATGTTTACTGAATTAATACAAATTTTATTTCCACCAAGGAAATTAAGAATGCCTAAAGAAGGGATGTTTGCTGGATTGATACATATCTAAATGTCCACTCACCTGTTTTATTTTCTCCAATATGATTATGCAGATTGCCTAGTTGATCAGGAAGTTTTGTAAGTAACATGCTGTCCTGAGGCCTGTGTCCATCATTATTAACAATCATCTCATCTGTGTTAGACAGTTGTGCTAGGGATACAATCAAAGGATGAATCATAGCAGATGGTGAGAAATCATACTGAAAGGATCCCAAGGCTTCCATACACAGACACCCTCAACCCCCCCCCCCTACACACAAACTATGTCTGCAAGAAAAGTCATAACAGTCTATATTAACACACATACATTTACGCTGTCTTCTCTTTTCTGTCTGAATCTATTTTTGAAATCAACAATCCACGTCTAAAATACAGTATCCATAAATACTGTTCGTTTCATCTCATCTGTCAAAATTTACACCCATGGTATATTATTTATACATTTCTCTGTAAAATTAGATTTTCTAGTTCCCTGTTGTCTTATCAGAGTGTATGAAGAGATTGCCTTGATAAGTTAGTCGGGGGCGGACACGGACTAAATAAATTGACTTCTTTGTCTATGCATATGTGTCTATACAGTTTTTAAAGGATTTTAGTATGAGTAGCTGTCTTGTGACCCTTACTAACTTTCTCTTCATATCATTTCATATTATTTACCAGCTTACCCTTGCTCTATCACCTGGAGTCTAAAGTCCTCACAGGAACAAAATTTGTGTCATATGCCAGTTATTACCAAGTACTCACCATACTTCTTAAAGTTTTATGACAAATACTAAACAAGTTTGATAACATGCACTGCCTCATATAATTTGTCCATGTCATTTGACTAATAATTCTAAATGAAATGTTATTTTTGGACAAAGAGTATTCTTTTTCTTCATTTTTTAGTACTAATTGTATAATTTGATTTGATACCAACCTTGTAAGGACCTGACAATTTCTTCTTTCCTGTCATTTTGTTTCTTGGCTTCATTAAGTCGAGCTGTAAGGTCAAAAGTACAACAATGTTAAGTTTTAGATATGGAAGTGTCAAGGTGAGTACTATATACAATATTTACATTAAAATAGCACCAATAGTGTTAGAACACAACTGGATATGCTTTTTTAGAGTAATTTATTTTCATTTAACAATGAGTAAAGTTTCCAGACTTTGACTAAAATGACATTTCTACATTACACATGATAACACTGATCACATCATCTTTCATTGATTAATTTATCATCTAGCCACCCTTAGGAACATCACTACCAACTATCGATCCAATATGCTGAGAATATTTTGAATAAGATATTTGATCAAAAAAATAACATTTATTTGGGATGAATTTGCATTCCAAGGATCATATCAACTTGGTATTACATATTTGACCGCTATATATCCCTCAAAAATATCGCCATCAAATTTGAGACCAGTGTACTAAGAAGTACTAACTTACCAGTTAAATCAACAATGGCTTGTTCCACTTTTTCATCAATTGTTTTCTCTGATTTATCAAGTTGTGCTGAAAAACAGAAAGAGCAAACGTATATTTCAGGTTGAATTTTTTCAAGTCATTCAATATATATCTATGACATCATTCAAGTGATATGACTGACATATTTTGAAAAGTTTTTACATTTGTCTGAACTTTCAAATAGCGTGTAAAGAGGAACAGTAAAGCCAGTAACAAAAGCATTTTTTGACAAACTACTATTTCACATTGTAGAGTGATTGTTTACTTGGTTTAAACTTCCTCAATAAAACCTGAATCTCAACATTCTACATTATGTGTGACTTCCTTTGCAATGGGGCAAATTTTACAATACCAGAACTTTGTGTAGTAAACTTTGCAATGGGGCAAGTTTTACAATAATTTGTATATTAGGCTTTTGCAATGGAGTAAATTTTACAATACTTTGTGTAACGGGGTACATTTTACAATACTTTGTGTAATGGGGTACATTTTACAATACTTTGTGTAATGGGGTACATTTTACAATACTTTGTGTAATGGGGTACATTTTACAATACTTTGTGTAATGGGGTACATTTTACAATACTTTGTGTAATGGGGTACATTTTACAATACTTTGTGTAATGGGGTACATTTTACAATACTTTGTGTAATGGGGTACATTTTACAATACTTTGTGTAATGGGGTACATTTTACAATACTTTGTGTAATGGGGTACATTTTACAATACTTTGTGTAATGGGGTACATTTTACAATACTTTGTGTAATGGGGTACATTTTACAATACTTTGTGTAATGGGGTACATTTTACAATACTATGTGTAATGATGCAAATCTTACAATACTTTGGGTAATGACGTAACTTTTGCAATATTTTGTAAATCTGACTTACTTTGTAATGAAGTAACTTTTGCAATACTTTGTATGGCTTCAAGTCTAGCTTGGTCCAGTTGTACTTGTAAACGATCAATTTTCTCTTGCATTTCCTCTATCAGTTCTTCTGATTTTTTGAGTTTGTCTGCAACAAAACAGGAGATACACAAAAATCATTCTTTATATCATTTCAGCTGCACTATTGTTCATGTGACTAATAACTTCAACTGGTCCTTTGATACTTCATGGGGAAATACTTGACTGTTAATTTAAGAGTTAGCTGGTAGTGTATGTTTCATTTCTGCTAGACAGCTGTATTGTACAATCGTAGCATATATGATCCTATATGCTATTACAAATAACTCCCCCAATATCGGTTTTTGTGAATAAGGATCTGGTGATAATCAGCAAGAGGTGAGGAGAGCAGACTAACATCAAGTTCCAAAGGTGGTCATTGAGTGTAGGATCCTGTATGCTTACCTCTGTATTGCATAATAAGTGGGTCATCAGGTATATGGTCATTGAGTATAGGATCCTCTTTGCTGGAAGACTCTGGAGAATCAACAGTTTCACTACGACTACCACTGGTATTTCCATCTTCTACTATTTCCACTGTAAAATGACAAACAATAACAGAATTCATCATTCAAGTATCTTGAATAAGCCTTCAGTTTACTGTTATACTTGAATTATGCATTTGATTATGGTAGCCACCAAACAGTTATGTTATTCAGACAAATATCACTTTCAATTAACTAAGTAACATAACTTATTTATATAAAATAATTTGACATAAAGGTAAGATAAGATGAATGGAATGAGTACTTACTTGTGACATCTTCCTGTCCATCACCATCAGTTTTGTCAATTATATTGCCACTATCACCCTGACCCTGAGATGAATCAGAACTCTTGTCCTTCACCGGTGATTCTGACATTTGCTGTTGATTCTGCAAGGATTCTATTCGACCTGTATATGGTATAGATGTAAGACTCATGAAATGAAGGTACTGAGTACATCTACAGCCAATTTCTAGGACTCTACGATCACAGTACCACTTCTTATATGTGAAGTTTCACATCAGGACCTTTGCAAATATCCACAAGTACAGGCTACATTAAGACTACGACTGCAAGATACTCACATCAAATGTTTGCAATGCACTATGAGTGTAAGCAGCAACTACTGTAAACTATTCTTTACTGTTTCTAGGCTGATAGGACTACAACTTGATAACCACTCCTTATACTTTACCTTTCATAGCATCTAATTGTTGTTTGGCAAAATCTCTGTCTGCCTTCAATGATTCTATCTGGGCAGACAGTGATGTCCTCTCCTTCTCCGAAATTTCTAAACTGGTCTCAATTTCCCTTTTCTGTGCTTCAAGGCTTTCTATTTCTTCTTGATGAGTGTTTTCCTTCTCTGTCTCTTTAGCAGTTAGTTCACTAAGCTCAGTCACTATATCATTATGTTTTGTACAAAGTGCATTCAATTCTTTTTGTGTGTCATCGTGAGATTCTTTTGTGTGCGCTAATTCATCTTCTGTATTGCTAAATAACCTCTGAGGAATTGAAAGAGAGAAAGGTAGATGTTGTTATGGACTCATCAGCTATACCACAAGTTGATGTGTATGTATAAAGTAAATCTTTTTTCCATAAATTGATGTGTATGTATCATATCACAAATATGGATATCAAGATTACTAAGACACCAAGCGAACATTTTATGAATATATAAAGATATTGACCATTTCATATCTGTGTGCTATAACCTTCAAATTATTTTCCAGCATGTCTGTCAGTCATTTTGAATGAAATCAACATATCAACAAAACATTTCCATCAAAAACACTGCGTTCTAAAAACTAACAATTTCAAAGCAAAATGACATACAAAGTGTCTGAGCCATCCTTTCTTTCATATATGATGAGAATGTACCATATCAAAGTACGAGGGCAATTGACAATCCACAATTTGACCAACCTCTAAATCAGAAAGTTTTCTAACGGCTTCTAGTTTTTCTTGCAAGACCCGTCTTAGTGATTCCTTGGCAGTTGTTTCGTATTTGTGTTTATCATCCTGTAGGGCTACCAGTTCTTTTCGTATACTTTCTTCTGGTTGTGCCTGGTACAAAGAGAGTAAGAAAAAGAAATACAATGTATAACAAATACTGAACTACTATAGATACATACTATATTATATTACAACTCCAAACTAGCAATGTATACATCATACTGCATTGTAGAAATGTCACAATCCACAGTGAACAACAACTCCAAACTAGCAATGTATACATCATACTGCATTGTGGAAATACCACAATGCACAGTGGACAACAACTCCAAACTAGCAATGTATACATCATACTGCATTGTAGAAATGCCACAATGCACAGTGGACAACTCCAAACTAGCAATGTATACAACATACTGCATAGTAGAAATGTCACAATGCACAGTGAACAACAACTCCAAACTAGCAATGTATACATCATACTGCATTGTGGAAATGCCACAATGCACAGTGAACAACAACTCCAAACTTGCAATGTTACATCCTACTGCATTGTAGAAATGCCACAATGCACAGTGGACAACAACTCCAAACTAGCAATGTGTACATCATACTGCATTGTAGAAATGCCACAATGCACAGTGGACAACAACTCCAAACTAACAATGTATACATCATACTGCATTGTAGAAATGCCACAATGCACAGTGGACAACAACGCCAAACTGGCAATGTATACAACATACTGCATTGTAGAAATGTCACAATGCACAGTGGACAACAACTCCAAACTAGCAATGTATACATCATACTGCATTGTAGAAATGTCACGTATGCACAGTGAACAACAACTTCACACTAGCAATGTATACATCATACTACATTGTAGAAATGCCACAATGCACAGTGAACAACTCCAAACTAGCAATGTATACATCATACTGCATTGTGGAAATGCCACAATGCACAGTGGACAACAACTCCAAAACTAGCAACGTGTGCATCATACTGCATTGTAGAAATGTCACAATGCACAGTGGACAACAACTCCAAACTAGCAATGTATACATCATACTGCATTGTAGAAATGCCACAATGCACAATGGACAACAACTCCAAACTAGCAATGTATACATCATACTCCAAACTTGATTTGATTACTTGTAACTTACCTTTGAAAGAGACTGAAGTTGTGATTCAAGTATCTCTAGCCTAGATAGTAACCTATCTTCATCTATAAGGGCTTGCCAGCTATTTTCTGAAGCTTCCTGAGTATTAGCTACTATCCTCTGTAATGCTGCTAGTTTTTGTTCCAACATTTGTTCCCTATGAAGTGCTTCCTGTCATACCAAAACAATAGCCAGCATTAAAGTACAATAACATTTCTAATTAATGTTGGTCATTTCACAGTGGGTGTACAGAATAAGGGTGACACTATTTTTTAAAAAGGTTTCTCAACTGTGGGTCGGTCAGACGGTCAATTACAAAAAAGAAAAAAAAATCATCTTCATGTTTCTCTGCATCTCCTTTTCCTCCCCTTTTTCTTATTTTTATTGGATTCCTAGTAACAAGTCCTTTCCCAGCTTTTTCAGACACTTGCTTATTCTTGCCAGAGAGGGCACTGTTCCACACAATATTAATGGCAGGCACAATAAAAATATCTTTTTATTTTGATGCCGGAGCTGAAAATTTGAGTCAGTCGAGTAATGAGAAACAGAAAAGAAAATAGTTTCACTCTAATACATACAACTAAAAGAACAATGGTTTACAAAGTTTGGATTTTAGTAAATGCTGAGAGTGTTTTTTAGTAATATCTACAATTTACAAGGTTTCAAATCAAAATCATGGTACAAGGTACAGAAATCTATGCCAGTTTTAATGTATTTCTCTCCTTCTGTTACAGGGAATAAACTTATGCAAAACACTGGGAGTAACAGCATCATCCAGTTTGCTATATCTGGAAAACTTATCCTTATCATCTAATACTGGGCTGCGTAACTCTTGTGGTTTGATATGTATGCATACAAAATCAGACTATATTAGTGGATACACATTCAAGGTCAAGGTCAAAGGTCAAACAATTGGATTCTGAAAGCTCTAAAGTAAAATGGTTAAATACATATTTACAGAAGTATGTGACACATTATAAGGAAGTTGGACCTTCTTTTGAAGGGGATAAGTCAATATTCAAACGTCATGCTGTAGGGCTATTCACTTGTATGTTTCCTCTTTTCTTTTGTGGGTAAAATAAATTATGTATAGTAAGGAATACAAGATAAGATGTACTCACCTGTAAATAATGGTGCAATTGGTAGAGATCCTGAGATTGCATGTTGCTACTACTACCACATGGTAACAATGTGTTCATTGGACTGTTGACAACAAAACAAAATTGGGGTATGAGATCACCACAGTGTACACACATACAGTATATACAATTCATAGAACAGAACTTTGATTCTTTCTCAGTATCAGGTTCCAAATAGACATATGAGTAACACATACTGAAATGACAGAAATCTAAATACTATAAGTGTGTTTAAATAACAGAAGTATGCATACATCAATCTATACGCAACCAGTATACAAATAACATGATAAATGACACACCTCAGATACGGAGCAAAACCTGCCATTTTCTATCAGCTACATTTGGTGACATGAACAACGATATAGGATTGCTTTTGTGACAGAATGACCACAGTTAACAAGACTAAAATGGTTGAAAGGAAACAAACCCTTCCTGTTGTGAAACACAACTCTATAAACGTCCTTCCTGCCTATAAATCACAAAATATTATCTACAACGTACAGTACATGCTTATCTCCCACTTTCAACCTAGATCTTTAATGAAATATGAATATATACATGTAGCTAAATCAATGATAAATACTTGGATGAACTTTACATTGAATGACTCATAGATTTCCATGGTAACCATTCTAGGAATAATGCTCACCTCTTGGCTTCTCTGCCATCTGGAGTATACAGTGTCAGTGTAGCTATAATACAACCATGGGTTACTGTAAAATAAGAGAAATGTCTAAATCTCAATGTCAACTAAACTCTACAACTATATATGTTACTGAACAATGGTATGCATTCTACGCTATGACTCATACTTGATTCAGTACACAGTATAACTACTATTATATTTAGTTTGGTGTTGAACCATCCTAGGGGCAGGAAGGGGTTTGGGTACTCAAATAAATCTTAGACAGGGGTATGTTGCCGACGTTCCAAACATCTACCCATTTCTATTATATAAAGGATGTTTTTTTTGTTGTTTTTTTGGAGAAAAAGGGATCCATGACCAAGTTGCAAATAAACACTGCAGACCATTGAATACAGATATTCTAGCCACTGGGGGCGCTATATGGGTCATAACCCAGGAACATGACCAAGTAGAAGCTTGGCAGATATTGCTAGATGCTCAGTGGTTAGGATTTTTAAAGGCGATTTTACCTACCACTCAAGAATGAGAAAATGCTTCATTCTAAGGGGGGGGGGGGGGGGGGTTGTTTGTACACAACTAAGGACAAAGTGAAAGTGAATCCGAATTGAAAATTTGCAAAAGATGTACAATGAAAATATATCAAATCAATCACTATACAATAATACTACCGATAATACTATACATTGTTCATACACAAAGCAGTGTGAATACATAATAGTCCTGATAATTCCTTCAATTCGGTAAAATTACAGGAATGCACTGATTACATAAACAAACAGAGTGTATTTCAGATATTTTTTACTAGTAATAATGTTAACCTCAAACAAGTGATTTTCATGTCATGTTGGGTAATTCATGATACTAATGATTGTTAGTACACCACCTGACTTTAAACTGCATTGCCAAACAACCTTAATTCAAATTAGACCCTATCAAACCTTACATCATGGGGAGATATAAATGACACGAATAAAACTTGGAGTCATCTATAAACCGTGAAAAGGGCAAGCCATTAGAAATCTGGTAAATCCTCACACAACATGGTGTGTTAGATTGTGTTATATTGCTAGCAGAATTACTAGGTTTCTAGGTTTCTAAGCAGGTGTCCAACATTGAGTTCACATGGAATTAGTGTGTGTGGTGAACTCCAGGCACCAACATGTCATTATACAATAATACATCTTGTATAATATATGGCGCATGGTCTAATAGCTTATATACAAATTTGTAAATGATCACACCTATCAGAACCTAGAATGTTTTAGTCACAAGAATATAGTATATGACATGTATTGCTACCCAAATCAAATGTATCAAACAAAACCACAGGGGCAAGTGTACTGTCAAGGTTCAACTGCAAATGAGAAACCCTGGAACATACTATGTATGCAACATTTCATTTTTACTATACCCTTGAGACATACCATTATGTATGGGGAAATTTTTTGAACATTTCACCTTTATATTATTTTATCATAATGTTCATTACAGTCATACAATTAAAGTTATTTTCCTTTCCTTACATTCTGGCTTACAATATGTGTTGTGTGTACATCTTGTATATCTTGTATTATCATATCAATAGGGAACTTGCAAACCCGCCATGTTGAATGTTGCATCATGGGAAATGTTATATTAAATACTAATGAATTGATATTGTAAACAATACTTTACATTGTTTGCAACCACGAATGATCAATTCATAGTTACCCTGACCATTGTGGGAGGTTTTATTTATTGTAGCACCAGATTAGGTATTACAATAACCACAGATAATCCCATAGTCCTTTGCATCTGAGCATGCTCAGTCTGGATTGCAAGTTCCCTATTCTATAACAACACTAATAAGATTTGAATCTTCTAATACATTTTTTTTATTGTGAAACTACAGACTTACCAACTCCACGTCTAGAGTTTTCCATAACATCTACTCCAAACTGTATGATGTCACTAGAATTGATTTCCCTTGCAGGACTCTCCTCTGACCCTTTACTGAGTCTCTGATTATTAACAAACGTGCCATTACTGCTCTTGGTATCTTGCAAGTAAAACTGAAACCATAATCATACAGATAGGAAAACAAAAGTTTTTATTGTCATACGTTAAAATATAAAAATCTGCAATATTCACAAAAGGTACAAAAACTGAATGAAACAGTTCAATTGTGAATTGGGGTGTTTCACTTCTTATTTTCTATTTTTTAAACGTTCTTTTGATCAAAAGAACCACCACTTCCATTACAATATCAGGACCTCTTTCACATCAACATTTACAATGTACAATTATATATTCATACAGTGTAAATATTTCATCACTTTTTATTTCCTTTATAACAATATGAAATATGAATCTGATTTGAAACCATGTCAGGTGATCCATAACTTATGATGTATGGTGCTTGCATGTCATAATCAGCCATCAATATTTGTTACAATAATATATGCTCTTTTATTAATGGTTTGAAACACATCTAATAATTTCTTACAAAATCTTAACCATTAATTTTCTGTTACATTTCAGTTTCAAATGTGTATTACTATAAACATTTATTAACTTTGATAATTTATGTGATGGAGTCAATTTTATTGTGAAAACTAGTTTTAATATCTTCCAACCAGGAGAGTACAATATAGTTACTTTGGAACGGTAAACTGGAAAGAATGCAATGTTTTGATCTGTCACATTCGTTTCCAATTTACCATTCCAAAATAACTACATTGTACTGTCCTAGTGATTCTTTGAACCATGAACAATATATTGTCCATCTTCCAACCAACACATGACACTTGATAGAAAGTATCAATATTTGGATTGAATATTATACAACATGCGATCATTGACTACAGCACTACTACAAACTTGTTGAGCACTCTCATATGATCGTAACAACAATGTAGCTACGTGTATGATATGTACTTACTCCTGTACCTAAACACTAGAGGGCAGTATTACTAATATAACATGTACAGATAAATAATGGTTGCACTTCAAGTGTTTGTACATACACTACAGCAGAGTAATAAAATACAGTCGCTACATCAATACAAAATGTCCCATTCTACTAGTAGTGTAAATACTCATCTTATCAATTCAATTTTCTCAAGGCAAAAAAAACCCTCCCATCTCATTCTGTATATGTTGTGTATCTGATCAATGAAGCATTGCTGTTGGTTTTCTTACATGTAACTAGAGAGACAAATTAGAAACCCCCTTCACGCTTAACTGAACACTTGTAAATCGTGTTTTACATTTCAAGAGCGATTCAGTCAGATCATAACAGCCTACAACCCAGTCGTATGGGATTTTTTGGCACTGCTGTGGCTACACATGTACAGTAAATTTATATACTGTCTGTTTTGGTCCCTAGTGGCTATGTACTGTATGTACATGTTTTGTCTGCCACAGTCACTGCACAGTATGTCGATGTGGTCTGTATTGGACCATAGAGCTACACACACTGTATGTACAGCTGTCTGTATTGACCACAGTGGAATAATAATACGACCAAAAAAATGTACATCTGAGAATGGTTATAAAATTGTAGCATGTCTCATCCTTACAGTATAGTAAAAGATTAACTGAGCATGAAGGTTACCACCAGTACATGTACACTCATTAACACTTGTGTAAAAGTTTCACAAGATTTGAATGTTATCACAACGAGGATCATGTACATTCAGTCATTCCATTATTCAGTTCTGTTCTGATGACATTATATGGCTTTCAAAATTGATCAAACATCTGCTCTATTTTCTGATTTCCAGACAAAGAGTTACAAAATGTACAGATGTACAAAATGTAAGATGAAATCATCCTGGTGCATCGCTCCTTCTTGTATGTATTTATCAAAAGAAATGGATAATCACATGTAAATGAGAAGGGTTAATGGAGTGTAGAATTCATATATGGTATAGCTGTAGACCTTACCACAGACAGACAGACAGACAGACAGAGAGACAGACACACACACACGTGGGGATTCATTTCTAATACCATAGTGACAGAGTAGACAAATGTCACAATAACAAACTTTAAAAGTGGTCTCAAATTTGTGCAATGGATACACCTGAATATTTACCAGTCAGTGGGATAATCTGAACCTAATACATGTACATGTGAAACAGATACACATGTGTACTGAGCATAGGGATGGATAGAATCTTATACATGTGCAGCAGATACACATGCGCACTGTCTGAGCATAAGTACATGTATTGAACCCTGAGGGTTGAACCTTGTACATGTGCAACAGATACACATGCTAAATCTGACATGTTGAATTCTTTATTTTCATGTACAGGTTCATATTACTGCACGTAGATATGGGATAATGGAAGGGTGACAGCTACATGTACAATGGATTCATCTGAGCTCTTGTACATTGTACTTGTAGCAAAATTGTCTGAGTTGAACCACTGACCCCAATACATGTACACTGTATCTTCATATACAGCTTTTCAATGTATTTTTATCCCAGTATCTGTTGGATATTAAAGTTGAACACACTCATAAACATTCTAGTTATACACGTACATGTACATTTGTATTTCTATTTTTCTCACGTATATAATAAAAATTAGCTATCATCGTAATTTAAGAGTTGTGAAATGTTTCAAAAGTGTCCCCCCAAAAAAGCCATAACACTTGAAACCCTGACTAATAAGGTTCAGTTGTGCGAAAAATTTACAATACAGCATTCATACACATCTCTGATATAATCAAGTGTTCAATTTAATTAGCCAATGATAGTAGCAGATATGAGTTTTAAGAACTGGATAAATTGTTTCAATTATTTTAATCTTAACCAAAAAATAGTGCTTGCAGGTTATTTAATTAATCAATTAATTAATTAATTAATACAGACAATAGATACCAAAAAGACGACAGCATACAAAATGTAGGGTGAAGAAGCTCTGCTAACAAAGACGTACTTTTAATGTCATAGTTCTACTTGTAGAGTTAGATACATACAATGTAGATAGAGACTTTGGATCGAGAGGCAACCAGCAACTCATAACACTCAAGTAAAACATTTGATGATTTGCCAAACTTATTTATAGAATCCATAAAAGTATACTCTTTCATTTACTTTAATCATCAGCCCAATATGCAGTCTTTCAATATGTAAATTTGTAAACAATATTAGCAGAGCAAAGCAAGTAAATAATGAACACTAGAGTGTCAACATCGATGCTATAAAACATTGTCTAGATATCATTGATACTCACAGCTGAGACAGTTATCATTCACTGTTATCAGTCTGCTGTTCATTAGCAGAACACACTGTTTACAAATATTGACTAGATTAGAAAGGCCACATCCTAGGCTTATAATTAAAGAAACTGAAAGGGTACATTTGTTCACTTGATATGAACGCTATAAATGAGTCACAAATACAGAAAGTACTTTACTTCAGTGTTAAGGGTTGTATTAGCACACATTCTTGGTCTGTGAGTAATGACTATTATGGCAGACAATCAACCACGATGGAAGATACAAATGTCATTATAAAACCTACACAAGGTCATCAAGCCATCTGGAGGTGAATAGTCATTGAGGTGACTGCTTGACCATGACAGATCAAAGCTCAATGTGAATGAAAGCTTTCATCACTTCTGTTAAATAATTTATCATTCAATTTCATATATTATACATGTCTCCATATGATACATGTAGGTTTCTCTACATGGTAGAAATTCAATGCAATCATTTCCAAGATAACTAATTCATTTTCTTCGTAGGCATATGACTTATAATTTAAATACCAAATTTGATGTACATGTATACAAAGTTGAATTAACACTTTGTCACCACTTGTCACTTTTACACTAATAAAAATTATATATTTTATAACTGTACATGTACATTGTACCATGCAACAGACAACATTAGTTCACTCTTTGGGTTGTTGTCACGTTTTTATATACTTGTAATGATCACTTTATCAAAATATCTACGCTTCCATCCCACCAGTATATGAATACGTGACTATTATATATCCTTGATATTGCATGTAAGCTTCAACTCCTCCACACAAGTATAATCAGGAATAGATAATTACTGGTACGTCCATTAAGAAATGATATATTTCATTTCCTGTCTCTTTTATTTCATAATCATATTATTAATTCTTCATAATCATATCACTATCCATGTACTTGAAGGGTAAAGTTCATAGTATTCATTTGTCATAATTGTAATGATAAATTACAAGGATACGATGTGTAAAATTATGTTTGTATTAATGATTAGACTAGTTTTATGGATACTGAACCAAACCGGATAATATTTTAATTCCTTATAACATCATAATGACTGACTTTGTTTTCATGTCGGATTGTTGACACATCAGCCCACAGCTACAGATTGATGACGTTAGTACAAAACATGTTTACCTCTGTAGAAGGGAGTTTGTTTTGTAATAAGATGGGTAAGACTTTACAGGCAAGGATTTAGCAGACACCATAATCATTAATCCTCAACGTGAGTAGCAAAAAACGTGACCTAAAAGACATTGAACTTTTTACATACAATGTAGGTTATTATGGCCTATTACAAAATTTTCTTGTTCTGGTATTTGTCTTTGGCGATGTGAAGGTAGCAAGCAGAATAAATGAATGAATGTATGTATGTATGTATGTATGTATGTATGTATGTATGTATGTATGTATGTATGTATGTATGTATGTATGTATGTATGTATGTATGTATGTATGTATGTATGTATGTATGTATGTATGTATGTGTGTGTGTGTGTATGTATGTGTGTGTGTGAGTGTGTCTATGTGTGTGTCTATGTATGTATGTATGTATGTATGTATGTATGTATGTATGTATGTATGTATGTATGTATCTATGTATGTATGTATGTATGTATGTATCTATGTATGTATGTATGTATGTATGTATGTATGTATGTACATGTATGTATGTATGTATGTATGTATGTATGTATGTACGTACGTACGTACGTACGTACGTATGTGTGTATGTGTGTATGTATGTATGTATGTATGTATGTATGTATGTACGTACGTACGTACGTACGTACGTACGTACGTACGTATGTATGTATGTATGTATGTATGTATGTATGTATGTATGTATGTATATTTGTTCTGAAATATAATTCCATGAATGAAATCAAGCTTGGATTAAGTTACTTTGAAATGGGTTACCTAAGAATAAACAGCACAATCATTTGGTGAAGTCTGTAAAAACTGTGGGTACCAGCATGATTGTTATATTGGTAGCCAGTTTCTATATTCAGTCAGTACATAACCATATTCATATAGTATGCATAAAATGACATTATGAATATTGGTTTATGAATCACCTCACCAAAATTAAAGTTTGGATTTTGATTTTTAAATATCCATGTGCATCGTATTCCATGACCCTTGCAAGTTGATTTATCACTTGGTACTACCGGTAGATATACAGATACAGCTAGTGAACCCTAGTACACTGTATATATTATTGAATCTCGTCAGCCAATATCCCTACCCCTTCCATCCAGACAACAGTGTCGCATAGAAAGTGCGAGTTAGTTTCCAGTGTTGACAATGAATTTGATATTGCAGAGGTACCATAGATTGGTTGATTTCATCTACGAGTACACCTTGTCATTTTGGTGTTTCAGGGTATATCATTTTGAGAAGGGTCTCAAGTAAAATGCTTTATATGCATGCATTTTTGTATATGATTATGAGAGTTACATGTAGTAATTGTCTAAAGCATTTTGTCTCAGAGTTTGTATACATGTACAGTCATGCAGATGCAAAATTTTGTTCATGTGCCTGATACAAAATTAAAAATGTTCAAATATTACACTGTTGTGTGAATTAGATTTGTACAATTATATAAATGTCAACCCATGACATGCTGATATACAAGTAACTTATTGTGTATATTATATACATACAATGTACACAACTTATTTCTACTGAAGTACATCGACACACATTTGTACATGTACATGAACATGCAGTTATAAGTGTGAGCGAGATCTATTAAGGTCATTCTCTGCTATGTCAATACATACATGTACATATAGTAATTCTACTCAACTCTATTTCATCCCTGGGATTCCATCTGTCATGAATGCTGATCTAAAATCTAATAATGACAACTAATTCAGATTATAGCGACCTATTCACCTCAATTTATCTCTCCAAGGTTTTCATCTACATTGTATGTGTACTGATGATATCACTTCTTAAAATTAGTATACAGCAGCCCACTAAGCATAACATTACATGTGAATTGGGATATCATCATGTTATTGTACTGAACTTGTAAAGATACTGTAAAACCGGAAATTTTAGATAAAGACTGGAAAACAAAAACACAAAATAAGTAGTGACTAAAATGTCTTCTTGTACATGAGCACAATGTAACCAGTCTGGTAATTAGTCATGGAGAACTAGCTGAAGACTGTACTATTGCAAGATTTTCTCAATGACAAAATGTCCAGATTTAAAGTATGGTTGGATATGCCTGGATAGCAAACACATTTTTAGAGTACAAAACTAAATATTACCCAATGAAGAAACATTACTAATTTACAGGTAAATGACAAACTGAGCTGAGAAAGACCCACAAAATCATGCTTCTTACAAACGTCCCATCAAATCTCTGATTAATTTATGCCATAGTGATGTCAAACTACCTTTTCTTCAAGCTTCAATTCCTGAAGTAAAGCATTTGTTCAAGACATACATGTATTACATATCATGTGTATGTACATATATTTCATATGTACCAGACATTACTTGCACTGGTGCACGCACATACTAGTGGTATTTTCACTGCAGTGCTCTACCAAAAACATCATTGCATACCTGCGATATGATATGCAAATGAGGACATGATCATTCGCTACACAGGAAATTGTGTGATTGTGCTGTATGACTTTTATGATAATTTGCCATTTCAGATAAACATATGTAATAATAATAACAAAACCCCATTCAATGTGAGTGTTAGTATGGGTACTCAGGGGTATTTGTACTCATGCTTGCAGTGATTTTCTGCTGCACTTTAACTCGCTACAGGTGCAGAGAACACTTGCACTCACGTGTCATGGGCTTCTGTCATATAAATGTAGGGCAATTGGGGATTTTTTTTATACTGCACACTTCTTATTCACCAATTGGTTATTTCCTTGACATGTTATTGGCATGAAATTGGCAATTAGACCACAATACCTATAAATGTCTTGGTTAGGCATACATACAAATCATGTACATGTATGTATACAGCAAGTGACTTCAATAAGTGTCAAACAATACATTGGTATAGCCTACTTTGTCAGGCCTGCAGTTGTCAACTAATGACATTGGTCAAGCCACACACTATATCCCTGATAGCATCCATATGAATATCATCATGGCTACAGTTTTCTCACTTCTGAACTACTGTGACACTGTTTAATTAAAACTGCAATATCACAGTTTACAACACATAATTAATCTCACTGTTCATATCCAATGTGGGCTTTAAAAAAAAGTCGGACCACGTCACTACCGCCAGAATTGCACTTGATTGGCCAATCATCAAAGCGAAACACAACCACAAATTTGATAATTTGTCAAAAAATGTGTTACTAACAAAGTACCATCATACCTTTCTGAACGCATGTAATGATACCGTTTTAATATTTTCAAAATTTTCTGTATTTATCTCATAAAATGTAATAAATGTATTGTTGTATTTTATTGCAATTGCACAAAAAACAATTTTATGGATGCACTGCTGTCAATAAATAGAAAAAAATAAAATAAAATAAATATTATGGCAGAGTTCAACTCTATACATGTAAACACATACTGTACCAATGAGCTTGAGGTGAGATAAGAACCGTATCTTTGTTTTTGCCAATCCTTTTTTTATATATCATATATATTATCATTGTAACACAGTGTTTACCCTTCTGCTATGCAGCTACATGTACATGGAATGCACATTTAATATGTCACATACATCAATGGTCATGTCAGGAATCGGAAATCAATATACATACATATCACTGGTTAACTGACCAGAAATCAATACACATTAATACCAATGGGTCAACTTACATGTATGCATAATTGACCAGAAATCAATTCACATAAATATCACTGGTCAATCTGTGAACAACTGACCTGAATTGTACATGTAAGTCAGTGTATTGTATATACACATGTATATGCCTTGAGATTTTGAACTGAATACATCAATCAAACTAGGCACCATGACCTAAACCACAATCAAATCTTATTATTCCAAATTTACAGCTTTAATTATATATTGTCATTATAATTCAAACTGGCTTTTACAGAATCCGTGACTTTCTTACATAAGGACTCTGTACAGGCCACCATTATTTTGCTGTACCAAAAAGAGGCAACCACATGGACAATGTATGTCAGTAGAGTAAGAAACAAGCTGTACAACTTGCTGACGTTAATACATGTAATCCCAGTCTTTTAAATACATTGTTCTGAATGTTTCATCAATCAAAACAGTCAAACTATAAATATTGGCCCTTTTTCTTCCGTAAGGAAGAGATATATTTATGGGTGGAAGTCTGTGTGATTGTTTTCTCATAAGTTATTGGCATATTTTCGATTGGCCACAAAAAATAAAAAAAAAAAGTTTCTCTTCAGGAAATGTCGTCTAAAGTGGTGCGACTTTATCACCATTTTCTAAAACACGACTGGCTCAATTCAAATGAAATTTATTGCATGTGTTCTGTAGGTTAGTGACAAGAACTGATTAGGTTTCGGTAAACATCCCAAGAATATTAACGAGAAATATACATAATTAATGGTTTTCGGTAATTAGGCTATATCTCAAGAATGAACACTTCAAATTCAATATAATTTGATACATGCATTTGCGATACCAAAGCGCACTTGTCCTGAAAATATTATTGATGTAGCTTTTAGTTTTAATAAATTATTGGCATATTTTTGTAGGCCACTAAAAAGGAAAAAATAGTTTCTCGTCAGGAAATGTTGTCTAAAGTGGTATGCCGATGCGCTTATTTTTTTTTTTACATTCTCAACAAATGTCACAGTACATGTTGTGGTTGGCCAGGAGATCACTAACAGCAATGAACAAATAGCAATCAATGACAAAAAATAACTTATTACATATGTTCTGTCTGTAAGAACGACAGTCTCAAAACTTTGCCCTTACGGAAGACATTCAGTTTACATCTGGCTATAAACATATGCAACTTCAAGTCTGTGGGTAAGAAAGGATTGATATACTCCTTGTACGCATATCAAGGCCTCATTGTGATGGCAAAGGTTTTTTTGTGTGGTTATTTTAGCCACTTTGTCTAAAATAGGGAACAGATATTACAGAAATAAGAACATTAAATGAGGTAAAATGTAAATCACTACTTCTGCTTTTAATAGTACATTCTGAAAGTCTAATCTGACAACTACCTTGTTTTTTTTACAGCATTTCCACATGTCAATCCCAAAGGTTACATTGTATCATGTATGTATGTATGTATGTATGTATGTATGTATGTATGTATGTATGTATGTATGTATGTATGTATGTATGCATGTATTGTATGTATGTATGTATTGTATGTATGTATGTACAGTATATATGTATGTATGTATGTATGTATGTATGTATGTATGTATGTATGTATGTATGTATGTATGTATGTATGTATGTATGTATATGTAAGTATCTGTATCTGTGTACATTGTAAATACTGGAAACTAGCTCACTACTGAGTAAAATTTGTCCAGGGTAAGTAAATGCGCCCACTGACGAGTAGTCTAGGATAGAGCGGACTAGTAATATCTGGCTGTTACTTTGAGATTTTTGAACAATGCTTCAGGTTGCGACGGATAAGTCCTAAAACCGTATTTGAACGATTTGAAATGTTATTTATGTGTGTGGACCACTTAAAATTTTCACTAATGGTGATTCCGAGGTATGGATTATCCCTCACTTGTTCTAAGATATGGTTGTCCAACATGTAATTATATTGAAGGGGTGACCTGCTCCTTCTGATGGACATGAGGTAGCACTTTGTAGCATTAAAGCACATACCCCAATCATTCGTCCACTTCTTCAATGAGTTAAGATCCTGTTGTAAACTGACTTGGTCATCTATGTCATTTATTTGTCTGTAAAGCACACAGTATACCGTATGACTATCAAATGTGAAAATGCAATGATGGGTTAGGGACCATTGCGCAATGTCACACATGCTCAAGAAGCGAACTTTGTTTGTTTAGGGGGAGGGGGTCTGGGGTCAATGCAACTGCTGAAATTCATTTTCACACTTCTAACTAAATTCCGACAACTTTCACGCTTTCATTTGAAAAACAGCTTCTGTATTTACTACAGAGCTGTTGACAAGTTGATAAAAATTTACTACTAGTGTGAGATACAGTGCTGGGTTTCTGGCAGTATTTTGATGTGTACCACCATCTCAGTAAACACATGAAACAGGTTTATAAGGTTGGAACTTCATGTTCACCATTGTTTTTTTTATCTTGCACCGATCGTAGTGTGATCACTACAATTTTTCATCATGGTTTACATCATATCAAACGTGTGATGTTGCACTTGTGATAATTTATTTAGGGGGTGAGGCTATTGTCCTAAACGAATGATGTTCATTTATTGATCTTGTGCAACATTGTGTGACCATTCCTTACTAATTAGTGAATGTCAAGTTTTCAACACTACATGTACATGTCGGTCAGACCACCACCGTAGACCCTCCACCAACTGGTTGGTGGAGGGTCTATGGTCAGACATACCTTCACAATGTGTTGTCAAGATTTGTACATGTATGTACATGATGAAGACAGTTGACAAGTACACATGTACACTCACTATATAAATACAAGTTATCTATGTACATGTACATGTATAACAATAACAATTTACAATACATGTACAATGTATATCCTCTTTTTATTATTACCATTACAATCTGTGAATCAAGGCCGGGATCCATACAATTACATATACATGTAATCTTAGTTTCCAGAGTTAATAATTAATGGTTTATTAAAATTGTTCGTAGCAGTCAGAGACTGAATTGCGACAACTTTACATAACTGAAAAATTAAAAATATAGCAAACATTAAAACCTTTACATTTCATGTTAAGACAGAATCAAAATACCTTTACACAATTACAACTAACAAAATGGCACGGCAACGGACACACACGAAGACACTAACCACTGAATCATTTAAAATGCTTCTAACAAGTGTGTTTGTCATCATTCCATAATTTAATCATGTAAGGAATTGCACTTTTAGCATATCTCTGTGTACGTATCCTAGGTAGAGATAGTTGACGAGAATTACGTAATTCAAGGCCGATTTCATCGCTACGTTCCTTAGTAAGCCAGTCACTGTGTAATCTAGACTTTTTGAGTGATTTCGCAAAGTTTAAACATATATTATCGCGTCTCTGTTTCATATCTACAATTTTACATGTCTCAAGTGCCTGTTGATATGATACATAGGCCATACCCAATATTATTCTACAAGCCCTTTTCTGAATACGTTCTAATGAATCATGTTGCTTAACGGTTAACCCAGGATGCCATACAGGTACAGCATATTCCAATAAAGGTCGAATGTACCCGATATAAATTGTGATCAGATCACTTCTACTAAGGCCAAATCTCTTAAGTGAACTTAGCAAAAACAAACGGCCACTCGCACGCCTTGTAATGTCACTGATATGTATATCCCATTTCATGGTTTTAGCAATTTTGACTCCTAGTATATTGAGCACATCTGTCGATACAAGTTCCTGTCCAGCAAGTTGCAAAGACGTTGATGGCGGAGGTTTCTTGACAAATGATACATCCATTGAATGGCATTTTGAAGGGTTGAGTGACATATTATTATCTTGTGACCACTTTTCAAATCGCTGCAGTTCAATTTGCATATTATTACAATCATTAACAGATGTATTCTCAATCATAGTCAAATCATCAACATATTTAAGAGCTAACATGTTTCTATCTATTGTTATACTCGCAGCGTCGTTGATCATGCATAGAAAAGTAGCTGGTCCTGTGAGTGTTCCTTGAGGAACTCCAGCACTTAAACAGTTCCACTCGGAGAAGGTGTCTTGATATTTCACACATTGGGTTCTACCAGAGAGAAAGTCGGAAATCCATGGAATGATTGATGGCCTTGCGCCTATGTTTAATAGTTTAGGAATTGCAACATTGTGATCAACTCGATCAAAGGCTTTACTAAAATCGGTGACCACTACGCGTGTTAGACTTTTGGGGTTTTCAGCATGTTTTAATATGCTATCAACCAGTTTGACCAAATAATGAGTGGTAGAGTGGCCTTTACGACTACCGAATTGGTTTACGTCAATATTTGGTTGAATATCATCCATCAGCCATTCAATAATGAAAGACTCTGCAACTTTAGCGAAATGATCTGTCAATGATATCGGTCTTAGTTTGTTCCATATTGGAGGGTTAGTTTTGGGTATCGGTACAACTACTGCTTTCTTCCACTGAGGTTAAACAATCGCCTGTTTGAAGGAAGCATTAAGTATATCTGCTAAAGGTGAGCTGAATTCTAAAGCAAATTCGCGAATGATCTTGGCTGGTATTCTGTCCGGGCCTCCTGCCTTCGTGTTACTGATCTTAGCTAGCTTCTTATAGACTTCCCAGGGGTATATATGTGGTATAGGTGAAGGTGCAGGGAGATATGCGGGTAAGTCTTTTGTTGAAAGTGGGTTTATATCAGCACTAATTGAGGTAAAATGATCATTTATGTGATTGGCAACGCTTACAAAGTCATCTTTGTTGATATTGGGTGGTGGCGCTATGATCGGTTGAAGTTTCTGATTTGATGACATAACTCGTAATTGACGATACCACTGAGCAGGGTTTGATTTCTTAAATCTCTCCACTCTGTTTCTATAGTACTCGCGTTTATCCGCCTTAATAGCTCTTATCACTTTATTACGATAAAATCTCCATAACGCTGGTCTTGATGGATCGAATACTTGTTGACGTCGACGAATAAGAGACTTTGTTTTAGATGTCACCCAAGGTTTGTCAGTTGCATGGAGTTTGACCACACGAGTTGGAAAATGTTGCTGAATACGTTTGTTAAGAGTGTCATAGAGTGCGTTAACTTTGTCAACTGCGGAAGTTGGTTGTATGACTTCATCCCAGTCGTGATGAGTGATCCAATCACCGAATTCTCGAATCCCGGAGTCTTTCATTGGTCTAACTGTACGTTTGGTCATTTTATTGGCAACTCTTTTTATGGTCTTTTGTGGGAACCACATGATAGTTGAGTGATCACTTAATCCTATGGGTGATGATACAGCAGGTGGCTTATAGAATTTAGACATATTGGTCACTATTTTGTCTAATATGGCGGACCCTCGAGTGGGTTCAGTTACAATCTGAGACAAGTTATTGTTATTGCATAGATTAGAGACATCCAAGTGGTTCATATCACCTAGTATACAGACTCCAGAATCTGGATGTTGGCCACGGATGGTATCTAGTGCATCTTGAATGTGGTTAGTCATGTGGTTTTCCATTGATTTATCAGGAAAATAAACAGCAGCACAAATCATGATGGACACATTACGAGGAAGTAATGCTGGACGAAGTTTTACCCATACTATTTCCAAATCAATTGGTACTTCCACATCCAAGGGCGTAGGATGGAAATCATCTTTCACATATAGGGCGACCCCACCTCCAATGCGAGTAGTACGGGGTTTGGAGAATAGGGTGTACCCATTAATATTGTAATAGTCTGTAGGTCTAGTGGGTAGAAACCACGATTCAGAAATCGCACACACATCAAACTTATTCTCTAAAACAACAGATCGATACTCATCAAGTTTGTTATTTAGTGAGCGTGGATTACACAAAAACACGGAAGGAAAGGTGTACTGTTTTATCTTACGGTGTTCACTGTGGACTGATGGAATAGTACGAAGGTTGTTTATAGGTTGAGGACAGTCTGTAAACTTGTGATAATTATGTCTGTAAACTCTTGTAGTAATCCTTGAAGGAATAGGTCTATCCTGTGAAGTTATGTCCACGGTCGGTGAAATGGTTTGGTTGCAGATTTTAACTTTACCAAAGTCAGGTCTCCTACCTCTGTGTGTTGCGGGTTTAGATCTCAAACCCAGTGATTTTATCGTGTTCCATACAGAAGAGGGTAATTTTGAGACACAGGGTTTCAACAGGTGCAGGAATGAGCTGCTGTACTGCATTCTTGACAGGTGGATCAGAAGAACTTATGAATGACAATAGGTGTGAATTGATTTACTAACCAAGCTGGAATCAGCAAATGTGCAGTGAAGTCTGAATACTCACACGGTGATACAAATCTTTGCAAAGTTCTGCAGCAGTAAAACTTGGAGGGAATTAACAACTTGTTAGAAGTACTCCTTGGGTATTCATAGGTCAGAAGTGTAGAAAATGGAATTGAAAAACGTCAACATTCGGCGGAAAAATACTGAAAACTAAGGAGCTCTTTGGAGGCTGCCACAAGGCGCACGTCCAGCTGCATCATGAGTTTTCAGGAATTTAATTTTTCATGGATATATTTCTCATATTTATTGAAGTTTATGGGTTAACTTTGGTATTTTGGCAGTATTTTGCATAGTGGTGCATCTAATGAACAGCCTACCTGTACATTGACATTTGACATGTTACAAAGGAGAATTTATTCATTTGCCCGGTTATGGCTATATATATTCACACATTTTAAAACTGATCATTTCATATATTCATTTTTCCAGGGTCTCCAAGATTAAATTTCAGTTTCCAGTCATTGTCAGGAATAAATCAAATGTTCAAGGACTTTCCTGGAGTGGTTTGGAATTCCAGGAATTTCAAGTCCTGGCCATATGAACCCCCGGTCTGTGCAAAGAGTGAACTAAATCACCAAAATGGAATTGACTCAACAATGTCACTCACAGTGCGACACAAAATGGAGAAACGATGAGATGCAATAAACTTCACATACATGTGTACACTCACTGTATTTAGTGCTGCCGGATATACACATGTACATGTAGCATGTACGTGTACATCTATTGCCCACAGCAGACAGTATTAATTCTTATTATAGTAATACTCACTGGTAAACCAAACATTAGTATATGCACTCATGTCAGGATTTGGTAATGAAGTAAAATCTTATCTCATTCCCAACAAGTTGTAGAGCAGGGTAATGATGGGGAATAACTATCGCGGTTATCATCAAAATGCATTTATCACATTTACTTGAGGGTGCTCTAACTCAGAATAAAGAGAATGTTACTACTTGCAGAAAGTACACTTGGCTTTAGCACACATTGTGACTATTAACTCACTGAAGTTACTCACACATGTACTCACTAATCAATCGATGCATTCACAAAACATGCAACATACACACAGGATACTGTCAACAGTTGTATTGCTTTTGGGGAGAGCTTTTTGCAGTATGGAAATATGTGTATGATGTGAAATACAAATTACTAACCAATGAGTTTATTAAACCATGCATAATGCATGTACATATGTATAGACAAATGTAGTGTAGTCTTTCTTATTTTCATCTTGAGTCCACATAGGAATACATTTCATATTGCAAAGCATTTTTTTTGGCATTAACATTTAATCAAGTAATATGATAACTCTGGCTATGCCTGGATCCATGCAAAACTATAATATACAAAATGTAGGTCACACTTCAAGGATTTCCACGCCAGATTACTTTGCCCATAGACCCTCTGCTTTGCCCTTTATTCCTGATTTACATAAGTATTTCACAACTTACATAATATTGAAACTACTATTAGAAGTGACAATGCAGCTATAGTATTAGACCATAAATCTGTCAATTCACAGAGACAAGCATGTTCTATCAGGAGATGACAATGAGCTAAAACTGCTAGGTATTAGTACATGTATTTATACTCTTATTACACCCAATACATCATGCACATGTAGCTCTGGATGTATACGCTACGAGGTTCGACATGTCTTCCCCCTCTGCTATGGTTCTTCCCTATTTCAAATAGCAAGACTGCGAACAGATTTCATTCGCACGGATTTTGGGAATAAAACCAACCCATACCCTTGCTAATGACTATAAAAAATACAAAAAAAACTTTAGATCATTAAATGCAACCTAAGTCTTGTCTATTCTGTCGTTTCTTATCTAACATTCGCTGGAGCCGCAAAACGTGCGATATGACAGCTGCTTAAACGTGTAAAAGGTTGTGCGCATGTGCAATATTGAGCTAGTCTGCTTGCATGACTTACCGTTGTCCGTTTTGCGGCTCCAGCAAACGTAAGACAAGAATTGGCAGAATACACAAGACATAGGTTGAATTTTGTGATTTAAAGTTAATTTCTGTATTTATATAGTCATTAGCATGGGCATGGGTGGTTTTAATTCCGAAAATCCGTGAGAATGAAATCTTGCTGTTTGAGATACAATGTAGAGAAGAACCATAGTGGAGACGGAAGATGTCTCGAACCTCGTAGCATATATATCCAGAGCTACATGTACATGTACCTTTTATCATCACAAAAAAGTAGAACTAACTTATGTATCATACTACTCACTGGCATATCTTTTTCACTAAAACGAATAGTTCAAATCCTGTTTGCCCTGACCTTTTTCCCTATGAATCAATATCCTGTTCCACTGGTGTTCATATAAGATTCTTCTACCCATGTTAGCCCCCTACAACTTCAAGATATACATAAAATATATTTATAAGTTTGTATTTGGCATACTCAAGTGGGTGCTCCATAGACTTGATGGGAGGAAATGAAACATCCTGTTGAGAAGTATGGGTTTCAGGCGCTGTATGAATGACTGCATATGTCACCATAATCTGCCTTGCAGAGAGGTATATGCAAACATACACGTACATGTATACAATGTATATACATGTATACATGTATTACATGTATGTATACCCATGTATACCCATGTGTACATCAAGTATGATGAAAAAAGTGTTTGCCTTCATGTACCAATGTACAAGTAGAATCTGAATCTGAATCTGAATCTGTAAAAGATGTGTATACGTGTATACATGTATGTGTATACGTGTATACATGTATGTGTATATGGTATACATGTATACTACACGCAACCAATCATTCACTCTCAAGTCAAAGTAATGGAATTCATTTTTTTCTGAGAAATTCTCTATTCTGGAATAGATTCATTCTTCAGGATTATAAATTAACACACTACAAACCTCATTCATTTCTCACATCCTGATATGTCAATTCGTATAATTATATAATGGTCACACGATTTTGACCATTTTTGCAAGGTTCATCACAAAATGACATAACCAGTTACCAATTTTTCATGATAATAGCAGTCTAGGCATTATCGCAAAATAAATTACCAATGACATAAAAATCAACATGTGTACATTTCATGTTTTCACCGAAGATACATTAGTCATTATGTAAATATTGTGTTGCTGGCAACAGAAGATTTTGCAGATTCCTGTAAATTGTTGCAGGAACAACTGTCCTTTGGTACCTGTTGGATGTAGTGTATCTATTATAAAACACAACATGTTGATTGATAGTACTCATGTAACATCATGCATCAGTTTCCCTCTCAGGCCTGGGGGTCACACCAACACAGAATGTATTGTTTCCCTCAGGCTCCACCCTTGGGAATTGGCCTGTGTTGTAGTGAGAGTACCTGTATGATGTTATACCCTTGTGACCAATCAACTTACATACAATGGATGGTTTACATACCATGTTATTTTAGAACATGATGATGACTGAGAAATGGTTGATGTGCTTGTTTATTTTGAAATTTAAGATACACTTAAATAGTACAGTAGGTGATGGTCTGAAATACATTTTGTAACACAGATACAGGGGGAAAGCATGATTAGAGGCAAAAGATGGTAAGTGATATGATGGAAAAGAAGAATTACAGGCAAGGATAAGATAAGCTGAATAAATAACATGGCTGCTATATTGTAAACATATACTGAGTGAACTTAGATAGAGGCATCTCACTGGGGAGAGCAGTGCACAATGCAACATATTTATAGCTGAGTATTAATAATCCATAACCCATGGAAGTCACAAGTTGTAACTCAGAGTTCCATGCTTTTGTGTTCTTCACACAACTGATTAAGCTTGTCATACATATAAGAATTCATTATAATCTCTATATTTTGTCAGTGTGATTAATGTACATGAATGAATGTACATGTCAAGTACCACCTGTGGTAATAACCCAAGTACACCTGGGGCGATACTTGTGTTAATATAACTTTTGTTCTTCATCACATATATGTATGGTTAATAGACTTTCATATGTACCTGTCAGCGTATGGTTGTAAACAGGGCAAACAGTCAGAGTGTATGCAAGGGATAGAAAACAATGCATTATGCTCATCATTACATTGACAACCCTTTAAATGTTCTGATGGATGTTTAATTCCTATCTGTCATGCAGCAGAATGCATTTACGCAGTAAACATAGTTGTAGATATTACAAATGCATTATGCACTCATAGCATACAATGTAGATGGAGGCCTACAACATGTGTCATATTACTTCCAACATGATGTACAAGTAGGAAGGTCTATAAACATAATGCCATATATCACATTTCCATGGAAACAGGAGGTCTGAGCTATATGTTCACTGACACTACATTTTGTATACACATGTAACAGACTAACACACATGATATACATGTAAATCACATTACTATAGAAAAGAAGTGTATACTCTCAGTGTACACTGGATATTTTTAGATGAAGAAAACAAAAGAAAGGAGTGTTCTTATGTAAAAAAGGAAAATTATGTAAAATGGACAATTCTGAAGTGACAGCATAAAACTGTGCCACTGCTAGTCTGGTAACTACATCTACATGTAACTTGTAAATCCTATTGAGTTCTCTAATTCACATAGCCTACATATTAGTACATAGCTTGTACATTAAGTCACCTAATCCAGGCATGCAGAAATTTCTATAAACGTTCCCTTATTTATTCCACCAGCAATTTCAATTTTAAAATTCCAAACAACATTATTTTTAACTTTCATGTCATCTTAGAGCTTTCATCTTTTTTGTTGTTGTTGTTTACCTTGCTGTTGATCAACAGTGTAGTAATGTATGTAATTTAAGCCTGCGATCATTGTCTTGCTTTCTTTATTTCTTGTTATTGTTATTGTTGGTTTCATTATTTATAGGTCATCTGCTTTGACCAACATGACCAAAAAAAACCGATTTTCCATGTTTAGAAAAAATATTTCAAATAGTTTCATTTTTCGTATATAGCTAAATGTATATACAAATGCCATTTCAAGGGTACATGTATATATGAATAACAAACTGACTGATTGATGAGTTTATTAAAAAATAATCAGGAAAGACTTTTTAATGCTATCACTTTACTTTTAATGATACAGGAATGTCCCTGCTCTTAATCAACATCAATTAACCAATCATTCAATCAGTCAATGTCTAGAATCACACTATCAATTGTATTTCACACGTCAACGCCTTTTTCTATACTGCCTATGAAACTAACAAAATATCTTGACTAGGTCACTTCCAATTCAATGCATTGTTCATTTCTCATTGTGTAAATGGACAGACATTGATACACAAAAAGACAGACAGACAGACAGAGACAAACAGACACACACACACACACACACACACACACACACACACACACACACACACACATATACACATATTCACACACATAGTACATTGCCACAACTCTACTTTGACACTAACAAACAATGTAAGACTGACAGTAATCTATACATGTACATTGTTCTTTTCAACTAACACACAAGACCATCTTCCTCCATTCAGTACATCATTCTGATCATGACCTCATACACAGATACTACAGTGTACACTGTACGCCTGTCCATACTACAAAATCTGATCTGGATCCAATCCAATTTACCTGTCCATATCTATGGTTAATTCATATCTGAATCAAATTAACTGATCCAGATCGAAGCCAACTCTGGGTACCGGGTGGTGGGTTTGATCTGGATCAAATAATCTGAATCAGATTGTGATCAGTTAGGCCTGGTGTGGACAGGCATGTGCTCGAGTGAATTAGTTTGATAATAAGCAATCCGAATCAAAGTTGGTAGTGTGGGGGACAGGTATGCTCATGTAATTTGAATCGAAACCATCTTTAAAGTTTTTAGTGTGGACGCAGATTAAAGTGATCTGGATCAGTTAAATTTGGATGGATCTGGATCAGAGATATGAACAGGGCTGGTATCTCCTAATAAATCTATTGTTCTTTTCAGCTCACAAACAAGAACAATGGAAGCAGTAAGTTATCTCTTTCTACTTTAAAATGTATTGTTCTTGTCTGACTTGTCTGACAAAAACAAACAGACATTCACCCTCCATTCAGCACATTGTTCTTTTCTGGACAGCAGACAAATGAAACCTAGAAAAGCTAATACATGTACTTGATTGAGCAGAACTTTGTACTACATACAAATACATTGTAAAACAAACTGATTGAGAGAATTTTTAATGAGTGGACTAATTCTTACGTTAAAGGGGTACAGGCTGAGTTTAGACTGTTTTTTACTTTGGTTAGTAATGCAAAATACTTTACATAAAACCATGGCTAAACTAATCAAGTACAGTGTTTAAAATGATTCTCACATAGCCATGACATGTCACTTTTTACCAACCATCCAACTCATAATGTTGTTCATGTAATGACAGGGATTTCCTCAGTTTTTTTTATATGTACCAACAATTATGTCATCAAATCTTTTCACTTATTATATCTAAATACCAGGATTGAGTTATACCAATATCAAGTAACAAATGAGTGTGCTTCAGTAAGTAGAATACAATATGTAACACTTCGTAGGCAACAAAAATTGTGTCCAAAAACCATCTAAACTCAGCCTGTGCCCCTTTAATAGTTATAACTACTAGTAGTACTAATTGTATTTATTTCAAAATCATCAGCTATTATGTATTATCCTACACTATTTTGCATGAGAAGAGACATCGTCATTATTACTGTATACATATACATTTTTTTGTACATTTTGTATCTTGAAATACTCTTGGAACTGTGTATTGTTTGTAATGTACATGTACATTGTACACACACACGACTCTGACTCACCTGTAAGTGTGATAAACATTTGCTAATAATAACCTGGAACAAACACCCACTGCAAAGTAACATGTGACATACAGACACATGATAGCATGGATTCCTGAATGTGATAAGTTTGAGACTATTTGACTATCTGTTGCAGGCAAGACATGGTTCTTTACAGAATGCATGTACATGTACATCTAGATCGATTTGTATTGACTTTCTGAAAGTATGAACATGCTACATGTATTACAATAGTACATGTATATGAACAAAATAAATAACTTTAATACTCTGATGAAGAATGTGATACTACTGTAGGCTATGACAGTAGATATGTAGAACATAACATATATGTATGTCACATAGTATTTTGAATACCACTACTGAAAAAATGGACATTGTTGGTTCTACTGGTGAGACACTGGTTTACAGCAATGTGTAATTCTGTCATGTACTTTATACATCACATTATATACCATCAATTGACAGCTGTCCTTGGAAATATTGGAATACGGCAACATACATTTGTAAGTTATGGTAATTTAGCATCATTGTGTCTTTCTTTTTTATTAATACAAAGACTTTACCATTCACTGTCTTTTATCAATGTGCATGATGGGAGAAATGTCAGTAACAATGATGGAAAAACACAAAGGGGAGGAACAAAATTATATCATGTGTATGTTTGTCGCAAGTATGCATAGGTAGTGGTGAGTAACCTCTGAGAGACCATCATGACCTGGTCGCTGGTTTCAAGCCTGGTTGACCAACATAGCAAAACATCGCCAATGCAGAGAACCACAAGCATTAATGATTTACACCACTAGGAATCAATGGCATTTAACCCAGAGTGGGAAGGTTAACCATGATTACAAGTCTGGTGACACATGACAATGATATATCATGACAGTAATTCCATTATTTTAGATGATAATTACAGCATAATATATGGAGCTTATACTGTAAGTTGTTAGGGTGAAACTGAATGGCCACTTACTTAATGGCACCATATGAATGATTTGCCAAGAACACATGCAATAACCTGCCTGACTTGATTGCCAGTGATGGATGTCCATTGTTGAACAGTTCACAAAAATTTAGCATTCAAGGTATATACATATAACCTGTATTGTTATCTGTCCTTGAAGAAAACCAAGAACACTGTTTAGAAGGTATTAAGAACTTGACAAGTATAATTTATATGCCATTTACACACATTTGACATATACATGTACATGTACGTTTCTTTCACTAGATGTACTAAACATGTGCTGATTCTTGTCAGTCCTGGAAATTTAAATCAAAATAGAATACAAAAAGATGATTTCATATCAATTATATGAGCTACTGTTCTAATTACAATCACAATGACTGCAATGTTGGTTATGGGTGACACAACACAACAGTCAATCTGTTGGGTCAAACATCATAATAGTGACCTTTACATAGATATGATTGAACTCTGAGATGATTGAATTTTGGAATATACACATTACAAGATTTGATGTACTTGGTGTTACTTTTTCACAAGCACTCACTTGCTTCTTAAAATGAGGTCAGCAACTTTTGTGAAACTGACCTTGAGGTCATTACTGAAGAATGTACATAATCTTATGACATGCCTCAATGGGACATTGAACCAATACATGTGTGTCCCCACTGGCAGGCACTAAAGCTAAACTAACTCAGTCCAAAATAGATTTGAAACCAATTATATTTTGTGTACATATAGCTACCTTTTTATTTAGTTCCTTGTAAATGACATTTTAATTTGAACCATTGTACTTTGTATTTCATTAGACTTTTACGACTCATGTTATTGATCAACTTTATTTTTCTTTGTTTCATACTTATTTTACCAATATTTACTCAAGTAATTTGACCATGACTTTATTGTGGCCAGAATTTTTATGAACTTTTTTTGGTAAAGTTTACGCAAAATGATAGACTTTTATATGGATATACAGATATGCATGTACACTGTCATTGCTGAATTTCTTTTGATGAATGTACACAAATGTACACTGTACAAGCATAGTATAAGATCATAAATTTATGTGTGTTTTTCCATTAGAATTGAAAGGGATAAAACAATGAGTGTACACATACAATGTCCAAGCTTAGACTTTGAACTATGTGTAGTGTTTTCTAATCTTCTTGGCATGTCAACATGGTGAAAGGTCATGTATGTCATGTCTGTTGATATTGTCCTCAACAATAGCAGAGACGGTATTGTCTGAGTGACAATCATGTCTTATCTTTCTTCCTGTAACTAAGGAGGTAAATTCAATTCCTGTCAGTAATTTACCTCTCTGAAAATGTAACTAAAGTAATGAGAAACATGTACTGCTCAAACAGTTGATTTTGACACCAAATACATACAATGTATGTGGATTTTAACTTAGTAAAAAGTTAGATGAACACTCAAGATAATGCATGTGTTTATTTTCCCTCTTTAGTTCTATATTACCTGTGTATATGATTTAAAAGAAAGTGTCTAAAAATGTACTGTGAAGTATGTACATGTACTTGCATGCTGTATGTTACTTGTATACATGACACTGCCAGAAATACTACGTACATTTTGAAAGTCTAAATCGATAACTTTACAGGTGGTAATCAAGTTATGTTGTGAACCACCAATCAAATTACAGCTCAGTAATTCTATATACATAATAAAATATATAATTACAGTCAAATGAGCAACCACAACTTCTCATGTGTCTCTCAACATCAAGATCATGTGTAGACCTCAAACTCAATGATGATTGTTCATACATGTACTAGGATAGGCGTATATGGACAACATCACATCTTAACAAATTTGATTAAGAAGATAAACAAGAAACCATAGGAATCATTTGGTTAAAAAAAAAAAACCAAGTAAATGAGAGTTAGGAAATACTTCATTGTGTAAACTGATAAATGTTTGATGTGAGGTTGAGGCAGGAAATGATTGTATGTTCACCGAAGTTCATGTGATGTCACGCAATACGATTCGAATGACCTGTGATATTTTGTAATATTAGAGTTTCAAAAACAAAGCATTTGGAATGTATTAAATGACAGTTTATAATTCCCTTGACAAACAGTTCCCATTAACATATATTTATATACTTCCTGAAGGTTATGTGGTCATCCAATGAAAAATGTGCTGAATATTTACTACGGTTACCATTTGGACTTGTAAAGACTTGGTGAATGGTTGTCGTATATCATTGATGATTACAGATTTTAAATATACATAAGTGATCACCTAATGATACATATACTGGGGCAAAAATTGATTTCTTCTTATTCATGGTAAATAAACTGATTGGCACAACTACTTACAACTTAATATCAGTTTAAAAATATACACAATGGTAGAGAGAATATCAAATATTGATAACATTTTAAGTGCTGACCACATTTTATTTGTTGAAATAAAATAAACAAAGCATACAATTTAACATCTACATTTGTACTGTAATGTGTCACTGTGTATGCATGCCTCTCTATAGTAAATACTAAATTGTAACAGATTATCAACTGGTCATGCTAAGATTTTTGACACAGATTCTTGTTTCATGTAGGCATGCAAACACCCCAATTATTACTAATTGCCTGTCTGTAAGGTCTGCCAGTAAGATCTACTGTATAAACAAAGACCTTAAAATTCACACATGACACACAGTACAGGAGACCATGCTGTCACAACTGGCTATGTTTGGGGTTATGAGGATAATAATACCCACAGGTTTTTTCAAAACATTGTATTTCTTTGTACTCACAGTGTGTTGTCTGATCTTATTAAAAAACCCAATTATCTTTCCCAACAAATATTATTTTTGTATTATGTATCTCATCTAAAACATATATGTGATTAATTAAGTTCCACATATTGACCCCTTGGTTGGTTGTTACATGACACACTGGATGTAAATTAGTCCTGCTTGCAAACACAGTAAGTTACTCAGGTCTCCATTCTGACAATGTCCCTTGCCTTCTAACTAAGGGACATTATTAGAATCCAAGTCCCAACTTCCTCCATCTGCAAGCAGGACTTGATGTAACCATAAAGTGATCTATCTACATGTACAACAACAACATAAGCAAAGTATCACTATAAATAGTCTTTGATAAATATCTCCTGATTCCCTGTTCACTAATACGTATATGTACATGTATCACCAGCATATTATAACATTTTCAACTAATCTACCCTGAGATATACAAGCACACTTATTCATTTCATATTGGGAGGCAATATATTGTCCTCGGATACAGTAACTACATATAATAGGCAGTACATGTAATTTATCAAAGGACATCCTGACAGTATACTGTACATTTTAGGTCTTTTACATCAGTATAACAAAACAAGTAACTACTGATGAATGATGGACACTGCAGAAGAACAGGGCTTAGCTACATGTATTCTACATTTCACGAATGTTGGTGCAAAAGGAATCAAATTCAATCGACATTGAACTTAATCATATTTGTGTTATCACTGATAGCTTGTTTTCCCCAGGTTTAAGTGCTGAAACCTTGAAATACTCATATTTACTCTGGATTGTTTTTTGTATCTGTATCTTTTCCTATGTTATGGGAAATTTAAATGGCCTGAAATAAAGATAATTTCAATAATAATTGAACTCACCTTGCTCCCTTCATACCACAGCAGGGCATGGTTCCTGGATAGGACTTTACAATCAAATATTGCATTGTTCGAAGCGGGTTTACATCGTGCCACTGACCGCCCGACTTTGACGGGCTCATTCAGAGGCACTCGACGTTCTTGAAATGGATGCGAATTCGGACGACAGGTAAATACAGCCACGGCGGTCATTTTGAATCCACGGGTAAACCAAAAATTCTACTATAACTTTTGTTTTGTAATCATGGACTAGCACGTCGACAGGTGATGAATAAAACTGTCTCACGTGGATACATTAGATATAAACGAAGCCGGTTATCCACTTACTTTGTGAACTGGGCAACAAGATTACTACACGTGATTGCGGAAGTAATCAAGTGAAACAAACAAAACGTACGCCCTCGGTAAACTTTGAAACGATACTTTTTCAGAAATCAAGTGTCAACAAGTAACACAACAGTAAGCACGATCGCTGCCTCTTTTATGCCGGTTTTCCAAAGACAATTTATGTTACAAGTAAACTGGTATTCTTCTTTTACATTCCGCTGTTCTTATATGAGATGAATCTGCAATATCCATGAAATTATTAGACAAGTTTCTTGTCAACTTAATTTCGTGCATTCCGCCATCTTGAATTTTACACTCTACGACTAAAGGACGAATCAGTGCCCCGGATCAATACTCTATCGTCACAACACGTTACCGAAGCAAGGTCCACCTAGACTGACATACAGTTGGTATATAGGTTCCGACTGTCTTAAGAATTGTGACAGACGCTGAAATTATCTTTCCAAAGACTTTACCAAGTATTGATAAAAAAGAAACCTTGTGCTATGCTCAGCTGACTCAAAACACTACAGCCGCCATCTTTTTAGTACTTATCCGCCTCGCTTTCAACTTTAGGAGCAAAATAATACTGAGGGCGCTGTAACATTGGACGTGTACGGGAAAGATGGAGCTAATCGGTGTGTGTGATGCGCCAGTCAGATAGGGTCCTGACCCAACCAATGGATGTGTAATCATGTGTTGGTTTGGAGTGAAAACAGAGAAACCAAGGTATTCATCTGAAATACATATCTTGTCCTGAAACAGTCAGTCCTTTGCATGGACTTGTCGACTGGTACCCAGAGCCTACAACTACAAATGTAGTAACTACCACAAATCATCAAATTCAAGCGATGTAAAACATTACACAGCTGGGTCATAACTTCACAAATCAAGTGCTCAATATGTCAAGTCTGTGGGACCTTGATAGCTTATTTGTTTTGTTATCAGAAATGTCCAGTGAATGTCGTCCCGGGTTTAGTGCCAATGTTACACGTACATTGGATTTGTATAACAGTTGTCTGGAAATCTACCTCATTCATAGAATGGAGATTTACATGTCAACATCAAAGTTTCACTGCATACATGCATTATTCATGGTTTTAAATATTTTGTATCAGGGATGTTATATCATAACCCTTCCTTGGAATATGTCGTCTATTATAAATCCAAACGTCCTCGTTTTACTTGGAGGAGTGTATATGTATTCGATCAGGTTCAAAGGTTACATCCAGTATATTGCACAATGCAGATATGTGACGAGTGTGAAGCTACCATCATATTCATATTCATATTCATTTTCAAAAGTTGACCCCTAAGCTCAATCTCAATATGATGATGGCTTCACACGTTCATCATCAGATTCGAAGTCTTCCGAATGGGTACGAATGCGAGTTCGGCAAATCACATAAAACCGTCATTGGCAGGTTGAAATCATGCGATTGTGATTACTTTTCACTTGAATTGCATGGATTTGCATGCTCCCTTTTTATTTTTGCCAGAGTATCCAATTTGCTCCATGAATTACTGTTGTCATGGACCATTATTTTTTAACAGCAGCAAGTTCGAATCTGTTGATGACAGTCCGGTTGTTGGTGATTTCTCTACTCACATCGACGAGCGAGCAAGCATAGTTGAGATCATGGAAAGGTAAATATATCAGTCGAGTTGATTTCTTACATTAGCTTTCATAAGATCAGTTGTTACTTGGCGAAAACATTCGTGGTCTAAGGCTTTCGTCACGATCGAGGTCTCATCACGGAAAGTAGTTGTACTTACAATACGGGTTGCAATACTCCCATGATCTTTGTTTTTGTTTACAACTTACAAGCAAATATTACATCATGTAGTGGTTGATGTACTAATACTATACTTGTAATTGTTCAGTTCCCCTCAGACCAGTGTTTTGGCCGTAACTAATAGTTACTATTAGGACTAACCTATATGAAAGGAGCCAGCTGGTCCTTCATGTAATTATCTGAACATACCTACAACTTGAAAAGTATTGTATTTTGAAAATGTATGTTGATTCACAGACAGTGGAGCACTGTCTATGGTTGATTGTTGCTCTACATCATCATGTTACCCTTAAAGTTCAACATACGCGATGACCACTTAACAGTATTGTTGTGTGTACATCTACGATCATAAAGTTACATTGTAATGATTCCATTTTGTAACCGCAAACAACATAAACATGATTTCTTCTTTTTGGTGCTACATTAGCTGGTGAAAACCCAATGATAAGAACAATGCTACAACTCAAACTGAACTTCCTGTTTTTGTATCTGCTCACATGAATGAATTATTTTCATTCATAGCATAGAATGATTTTGATAAATTAATCAAAAAGATTTTAACACATAGATAATACCTCTGAACTGTTCGACTGTAATTCTTGTATGCTTTGGAATCTAACTCATCACGAAGCAGTTTCATAGCACACATTTGCACTTTTTCACATTTTTCAATCACTTGACTGAAGTATTAGAATGACAGAAGAATACCATGAAATCCACATCATATGATAAACATACAAATTATTACATTATACAAGATTTCTGATACTAATGTGGCTATTGTATTGGTGTACCGTTATTTTATACATACTTTGAAAAAAGTTTTACATTTCAAATATCATTATCCTTATTTTTGTAGAATCACTCAATGGCATGTTCTAAACAAAACTCTATGTACATATTTAATCAATAATCATCTGATAGCGTTTCATGCTGAAATATATTATAAGGAACAACTACCCTGAATAACCTGATAATGAGAAAGGAATTTCATGTACATTTTTATTATATGTCACATATGTTGGACCACCCCATTATGCATTGTTTTGTTCAGTTTCCATAACAAGTTCAACTTCTAGGCTTCAAAATATTTATGTATACTAGTACATTGACAGATATCACTAAGTCATCAATAAGTGAGAAAGAGGGAGAGGCAAGAGAGTGGAGGGGCAAGGGGAGATATATTAAAGGGAGGGAGGGGAGACAGACAGAGAAACAAGTGCTTACAGTGAAGTTACACTCTATGTAATTTCTCAACCAAAGAAACATTGTAATGTTTATTTATTACTACAAAGTTGTTCTAAAATCATGTCACATTCAGTTACATAGAAGTAAAGTAGTTCTGGAGGAGTGTGTCCTCAACAAAGACTTGTATTTTTTCCCATTAACCAGTCAAAATTATAGACAAACACTGTATGTGCAAAAAAGCAGAATTTGGTTTTATTAAGGATTGGTTTCATTGAATTAATAGATGTCATATTTTCTTGCCTTTTTCAGGAATCAAGATGTACCAGAGTTACTGGTTGTGCAAGATGGTTGATTTGTAAAAGTGTGAGTGCAGCGAGCCAGACTAAAGCTATTAACTAGGGTAGCAGTAAATTATAATTTATTATTGCAGATATAGGTCATAAATAATAGGACATTGATGTAAGTCTATGCTCACAGTAGGCTCATGTTTCTGATGGGAAGGATTGAGAGAGCTAGCGAAGGGGGGGGGGGGGGGGGGGGGGGGGGGGGCTCCCGCAGTCA
This sequence comes from Glandiceps talaboti, assembly GCF_964340395.1. Taxonomy (NCBI): domain Eukaryota; kingdom Metazoa; phylum Hemichordata; class Enteropneusta; family Spengelidae; genus Glandiceps; species Glandiceps talaboti. The sequence goes on from NC_135549.1 coordinate 12,772,907, forward strand.
TTTGTACAGACTTCCAATGTCTCTACACTAGCTTAGTTCCAGGATTATGATCCACATGACAAAAACACCACTGGAATCATTGACTCATGTAATCTAGCAAATGTAAGAACAACACTTTTGTTTTTTAGTCAGTCTCTCTTTGTCCGCTGAAATCTTGCTTTTCGCAGTAAGATGTCCATGTTTCTGCTAATTTCAGTACAATATATGCTCAAATTGCCAAATGATATACCATACACATGTACATACTGTATATAATGGCAAGATACATTTCAGGAAACATTGTAGCCATGTATATTTTTGTAATAATGTTATTGTTGTTAAGTTAGCCAATATAAGTCATGTAATGTCAATACAATGCAAGTATTGACAAGTATCGAGCTGGTCTTACTTTTATCATTGTATTTTTAAATCATTTGTTATATATTTTATTGTGAAGCGGTTTGTTATTGTTTTGATGGAAGTCGCTATAGAAAAATAAAGTATTATTATTATTATTATTGCTTATTTTAAATAACACCAAGTGATGCTTAAGATTTTTTAAATATTTTTTTTTAAAACTTTAAAATTAATATCAGTTGTGTATTGCAACTTATTTTGTTAAGAAATAAATTTTCGAAAATGAATATTGTATTGCTTGTATTTCTGTTTTGTGGGTTTGTGATCAGTATTAACCTCCAATGGGCGACACTCAAGAGAGTTAAATCACAATTGGTTCCCTCCATCTGTCTTTCTATGCATGCACTGTCATTTCTCAGTCTTTGCACAAAGTTAACACATTATATGGGACAGATGCACATCAATTAATTTCATGACAAAGTAGTGGTCATCTGATAAAATAAATAAATAAATAAATAAAACTCACATCTGGGCTCTCAGAAAACTGTTGTTGCCACTCTTGATTCTCTTATGCAAACTCACTGGAGACGGTGGGCCCACAAATATTTTAGTCGTAATTAAAGTAAGTGTACATATGTGATTAGGGAACAGGGAACTCAATGATCACATGACCCTTTTGATTCAAGCTGAAGGTCATAGTGGAACTTCAAGGCCATCATAATTTGTTTTGCACTTTCTCGAAACTTCCCTGAAACATTTTTGAATACTGAAATATGACTGGTAAAGCTGAAAATCAGTCTGTAAAAAGCCAAATGTACATACATTTAGAGAAATGTGAAAACAGCATTCATTTTGCATATGAAGTTGTTTTGTAGCAATAATCTGTTACCAAGACAACTGATGTCAATATTCCAAATTACACCAAAATATTAGTACATGTATACTGGATATTTGAGAATCCAAAAGTGATATAAGCATGGCAAAATATTTTGAATGCAAGTACCTCTCTGTGTGTATATGACTTATAAAACAAAGTTGCCAGAATGTTTAGATATTTGGTTTGGATTGTACAGGGTATTGTACTGAGTGTGTACAGACTGGAGAAATCATGTTTAGGTGATCCACTTGTTTGTTCTGGTTCTCAGTACCCAACCAACCCAAATTTTCAGTTCCCACATCAAAATAAAAAAAAAATACTTTTGTTTTCTCCCACCCTTAATATTTTGTGGAACAGCAAGAATAAACAAGAATCTTGACTTGTTGATGCCATTTACATGTACATGGGGTGGTGGTGGCAACATTTGTTCACAAAGAGCATTTCTTTCATGGCGGACAGTATGAAAGCAGGGGGCTGAAATTGGGAATGGGCTTGTTACCAGGAATCCCATAAAAGTAAGATAGAGAGGAGGAAAAGGAGAGCCTGAGAAACATGAAAAAGATGATTTTTTATTCTTTATCTTTTTTAAAAATTGACTTACCGGCCCATAGTTGGCATGAAAAAGTTATGAAACACAAAAAATAGGGCCACACTTGTATCAAAAAGAGTGATTTACCATGAAACCAGCCAATGCAAGGTCATCCAGTATGATATTACATCACTCAAGTCAAGGTCTACACACACCTCATGTAAGGTACAATACAAAACTATAGTGCCATTGCCTGACTGGTGAAACGTGTGTTGGTTGTTGGCGAGGATTTTATTTAGGTTTTCTAGTTTGGAAATGTTCATACCTATACTCATGATGATCTGATAATACTGAAGCACTTAAAATTTTAAAAATGTGATATTTTATCAAAAAAGTTCAATTTGAGGAGTACTGGGCAAATTAATCTTAAACTTGACGGAAAATTTTGTAGGTGTGTCCAGGTGAAGAATCATTCAAGCCAATAACACCTTAAAAGCCTAAAATGGTATTTCTTGTCAAGAGGCTAAAACTACATAACTAAATGCGTACATGTAATTACATTAAAATTTTGTCAGAATGTTAGGGAGCAATCTAGATGAAGAAAACTGTTGATGAAACGAATACAAAATTGTTTATATACTATTTCTGAGATCTTATAAAAAAAATGTGCAACTTCAAAACTACCTGGCAGATATACATATTCAATTGAACATCCTGTTCTGATAATAACTTGAATTTCAATATCAGTTATACACAATGTCATTGACACTATTTTTGTAAATTGTTGTTTCCTATTTTTCCCCAAGTGTGTACATTTAAAATTAAAGAGTGGCCATTTTCACTAGTATTTGTCACAGAATCATACTGATAAATCCAAATTAGTTAATTAGTGTGGCTTTTATTTATACATTAACAGTAAACATATCTATGGTATTTGTTGATATTTTGCAGTCTTGTTGTGTTCAGAAATAAACTTCCAGATCCACTATACATGCAATTATCCTTTAATGACTTTCTATTCCTTTTCCAAAACTTACTCCATACTTGTCTGGGTCTGAAAAGTAAAAGAAAATTTATTGACATCAACATCACATGAATGGATACAATAGAAGAAAGTATATCACAACTATTTTGTAGAGTATACAGATATATGGGTAGTAATACACCCTCTGTTTCTGTAATTGGTATAAAAGACATATAATCTCCGTTACACTGTAATGATTGGTTGCCATGATGGTGTTATTTGGCGTAGTGTAGTTCGTAATACTATACAGTATCTGTATAGTACCTGCCACGACTCACCATAGAGAGTTATTAGGGTTAGAAACAACATGCAACAGTTGGCATCCAGACTAGGTTTGGCAATGCTTACTTAGGGATCAGAGGGTTGCTTTAGTATAGATCAATTCCTAATGATTACAACTTGTCCTGGCAAATACCGCTGACCTGAACTGAACAAGTACACGACGTAGTATTTGTAAACAAAAACAAGTACATGTGCAAATGGGAGTATCGTATGCACAACTACTTTCCGTGATGAGACCTCGATCGAGACGAAAGGCTTGGACCATGTGCACGAATGTTTTCGCCAAGTAACAACTGATCTTATGAAAGCTAATGTAAGAAATCAACTCGACTGATATATTTACCTTTCCATGATTTCAACTATGCTTGCTCGCTCGTCGATGTGAGTAGAGAAATCACCAACAACCGGACTGTCATCAACAGATTCGAACTTGCTGCTGTTAAAAAATAATGGTCCATGACAACAGTAATTCATGGAGCAAATTGGATACTCTGGCAAAAATAACAAGGGAGCATGCAAATCCATGCAATTCAAGTGAAAAGTAATCACAATCGCATGATTTCAACCTGCCAATGACGGTTTTATGTGATTTGCCGAACTCGCATTCGTACCCATTCGGAAGACTTCGAATCTGATGATGAACGTGTGAAGCCATCATCATATTGAGATTGAGCTTAGGGGTCAACTTTTGAAAGTGAATATGAATATGAATATGATGGTAGCTTCACACTCGTAGATATGTGCCTTGATTTCCTATAGCTTTTGGGGTATGGTAGACAAGTTTTCTAATATTTTGAAGTGACTTAACACTTGTAGAGTTAGGGTTATTAAACATATCAATCATACTTCAACCATTAACATATTTTTATGAATATAAAATTACAAAAATGGCTAGTCCATTGTTTTATCAGTTTCCTTTCTCTTTTTTTTTTTTTTTTTTTTTTCAAAAAAATTTTTGTGCTGGGAATTCCTCCCAGTGATTTTCTGTTATGCAGACAAATACACACAAACAAACAAACACAAATGCTACATTCAGGTTTGGGACTACGTGACAGGGCTATGTAGCACGCTCTATATCACGTTGCTGTGGAACTGTCAAGGCTTTCCCAGTCAGTCCACAGGCTATCCCAGAGTCACCCAGGCCCGGCAAACATAGCACCTGCGGGCTCCGTGTGAGTAATCGTCCCCGACTTTTCGAGTCATTACTCCAGGACTCCCCCCAAATTCGCACTCGTCTTGTGAGTGAGACACGGCTGAGTGATACAGCCTACCCATCGAGTCTGTAGAACACTCACCCTGGGTTTGGGTCGGTCACAGAAAATCCCCTGTTTCCAGTGGGATTCAAACCTGTGACCTCCCAACTGCTAATCCTGTGTGCTAACCACTACGCTACAGTTTCCTTTCTCAACTTCCTTCTCAGTTTACCTTTTCTGTCAGATAGACAATTATCATAATTTTCAAGAACAAGTCTGCTTGCCATCACCAAATTTATGTTGTGTGTGATGCAGACAATTTTTCTTTTTTTGAAGATGTCGTAACATTCTGAAACTCATTTTTTGCTCAAAATTTATCCATTGTAGCAAAGTGATGAATGAAATGTTTTATGGTTTCTCTTTTAAAAAGAGTGCTACAAGGATACCAGGCAACCATTTGAATGGCATCATCATCAGCAACCAGATTTTCTGAGGACATGGTGGGAGAAGCAGTGGCTTTCTTCAGGATTTATTTAGCACGTAAAAATCCAAGACAAGTTGCTGATCTTTTTAGTATTCTAGGACAAGTGCCTTTCACCAAATGCAGGAGAGAAATCAAAGAACACCTTGGTAGAAGCATAAGTTTACTTAGACAGTTCCTGTCAGAGCAAACAAAGTACTTTGAAGTGGTTGGTGATAATGTGAGTTTAAGACCAACAAAAACCAAAGAGGAGATTGAAACATTATTACAGTCAGCTGTAAGCCCATTTATGGCCTCCTCAACAAATACCCCATCCCAATATCAAGGAAATATTCAAATTGTTCAGGCACCTGGCGAATGTGCATCTATTGTCAATCAAATTCTGAGTAAGGTTTCACAGTGTCCAGTTGTAGCTGTTGATTGTGAAGGGGAAAATCTGGGTAAGGGTGTATGATTATTTCTGTTATTTTCAGTGTTTTTAGACCTCATGACTGATTTTAATATGTTGTGTTCAATTCAACAAAGTTGAAGTAAAATTTGCATGAATTTTATGAAAGAAATATTGTTGTGTTCATAATCTGGCCCTTAAGGGTGGTCTCTCCAACATTAGTCCACAGGACCATAATGTAGCCCTGAGGACGGTCTCTGCAAAGTTAGTCCACACAACTCATAATCTGGTGTGAAGGATGGTCTCTACAACATTAATCCACAAAACTCATAATCTGGTGGTCTCTGCAAAGTTAGTCCACACAACTCATAATCTGGCACCATGGATGGTCTCTGTCATCCATCACCTTTTCATTTTATCTTCCAACAGGTCGAGGTGGTAAACTATCTCTAGTTCAGTTGGCTACATGTGATGGCCAAGTGTACTTGTTTGATATCGTAGCCAGTGGTAAAAAGTTGAAACTCTTTGAAGAAGGAAAACTGGCCAAGTTGTTGGAAAGTGACCAAATTGTAAAGGTATAGATAGCGTATCCTAAACTTGAGGCTGTTGGGCTAGGCCATTTTGCCAGGGGGGGGGGGGGGTCTACCCATTCTATAAAAACTTTTTTTTTATAATTATAATTATATACTTCTTGCAGGGTAGGAGGGGTTACATGAAAAATTCCCTGAAGCTAAGATATGGTATATGGACATTTACTAATGTGATTTCAATTTTCCCATCAGTTCTTCTAAGAATAGCAGACAGTAGCAAAACAATCCTTAGTGTAGTGCTCTGTGTTATTTATTAATCATCATTTCATTTCATTTTTCAATCCAAATGGCACAGCCTAACAGCCCAGTCCCACAGCCCAGCCCCATAGCCCACCCCAACAGCCCAGTCCCATAGCTTAGCCCAACAGCCCAGCCCCATATCCTAGCCCAACAGCCCAGCCCCATATCCCTGCCCAGGTTTCAGGATTATGTATAGAGGACTTACACAAAATTATATTATTTAGAGAGCAATTTTTAATTTCAATTTGTCCTTGCAGCACACAAGTCAAATTTGATTATATCTTTGGCATGCTTACATATCATTCCTTCTCTTCATCTCATGACTAGCTCACTCACCATAATCATAATAATGTGCTGTAGATATCTGTGTGATGTTTTGCTCACAGGCAAATACTGCGGTTCTCAAATTGTTCAAATTAACCAAGCCTGCTTCATAAAATGTGTTGTCCTTCATTGTTGAACAAAGTCTAAACTAAAAAAATGTTTCATGGTATTCACAGTTGTTGTATTTTTCATTAGGTAATGCATAACTGCCGATCAGACAGCACAACACTGTATGATGAACTAGGAATTACACTCAGAAACGTGTTTGACACTGAGGTAAGTCAATGATATTGGTGACATGCTAACATTTTCTTCAGTGAATGGTATGCAAGAGGGATAATGATGGTCATGTAGAAGAAAGTAGAAAAAGTTATATAAATATGACTGCATGTATAAATCAGGACTTATTGCATAAGTCACATTCAGATATATTCAAACAGAGAAATGCAAATAATATCAAATGTTCTCACCTTGGCAATGATATCAAATGTTCTCACCTTGGCAAATAATATCAAATGTTCTCAACTTGGCAAATAATATCAAATATTCTCAACCTGGTAAATAATATCAAATATTCTCAACTTGGCAAATAATATCAAATGTTCTCACCTTGGCAAATAATATCAAATATTCTCAACCTGGCAAATAATATCAAATATTCTCAACCTGGTAAATAATATCAAATATTCTCAACTTGGCAAATAATATCAAATGTTCTCAACTTGGCAAATAATATCAAATGTTCTCAACTCGGCAAATGATATCAAACTTGGACTAATAGTCTGTTTTATGTTTTACCAGACAGATCGATGGTAAATTGTTTGCACTTTTATTTTCAAACTTTATCCCTATGTATATATTCACAGTGTGCTTATCAAATTTTACTTGAGCAACACAACATTGAGAAACGACAATCTAGTCCTAGTTTGAACCACATTTGTGAATTATTTGGAGGTCCAACAAATCCTATCAAAGAAGATAAAGTTTTCAAGAAGAAGATGATATACACTCAGGGGTTTTGGAGTCGGCGACCGATGTCTGATAAAATGATCCAATATGCAGCTAAGGATGTTAGAGCTCTTGTTCCAACCGTGTATGAAAACATGGACAGGTGAATTTACCAGTGTTTTTACCTTTTACCTCTTAAGATTAATGCTGAGTCTTGCTGCTGAGCATCACTTCATGGAATATTTATTTTTCCATCTCATAAGTAATTCAATTTCCTTTTCCAGTGCATAAAACAGGTTGTCACTAAAGAAAAAACTAAACATACATTCATTTGACTTGATCATAAACAGCGCCATCTATCAATCATGAGTGAACAAGACTGACTGTTTGCATTTGAAAGCTCTCAGCTATCAAAAGTTTGTTGTGTGTATAGTTAAAATGTTAGTACTCGTACATTCATGTGATCTGTTACATTTCAATACTATGTAGTGTTGTATAATGCAAAACAGATTATCAAAACAATAGTAAAAATCTAACATTATGTTTCATATTTTCACAAAAGTTTTTTTTTCTTTTTTTTTCAGGTTAATATCTGAGGAATGGCGCTCCAGGTTTAAAAAAGTATGCCAGGAGAATGTAGATTGTCATTTTAAAAAGAAATAGTTATACACTTAAATGCTGTCTCAATCTCATGGACATTGAAACCCCTGTAGCTGTATGATTTTTCTATTTTATTGGTAATTTGTTCCAGTGACATGACACTTTTATTAAACTAAATATTTATTAAAGTGGCCATATGGATGAGGATTGGGTATTTATTTTGGGTTTTTAATTTGTAAAAGAATTTTATCAGAGCTTCCTATTTGAAAAATCAATGTGAAACAACATTGTTTGCATGGCTTATACTTCCATGTTGTTTAATTAATGTTAGTTATGTTGTTTCCCATTGATTTCTCAGGTAGGAAACCATGATAAAATTCTTTTATAAATTAAAAATCCAAAAAAAATACCCAATCCTCATCCATATAGCCACTTTAACAAATCAAACACTTGAAAACTGCCAATGGCTATGTGTGATGTAATTTTATTGATAAACCAATTTAGAAAGTAAAAATCTCAGGTTCTACTCTATAAACATGACTGACAAGAACTAAAAAATGGTGTGGCATTTTTAGAGCTGATTTTGAAAGATCTGGTTATACAAATCAGTATTTTTGAAAGATTAAAGAGTTTCAGATAATGTTTATCTACAGATATTTGACTAGTATACTGTCACAGCTCCTGTAGAGTTCATGGTATGGTATTTAAGTAAAGCAAAGCCACGTTATCTCCATAGACAGGGTTAAAATCATAGCAACATACTCTGACATTAGGCATGCATGCAAACTCACACACACACACACACACACACACACACACACACACGCACACACCTGCATGATGTGCTACAAAGAAACTTGCACACTGACAGACAGGCAAACACATGCACACACACACACACCTACATGATGTGCTTGTTTACAGACATAGACATTTGCACACTGATAGACAGGCAAACATACATGCACTCAAACACACTCACACAAACACACACACACACACACACACCTACATGATGTGCTTGTTTACAGACAAAGAAACTTGCACACTGATAGGCAGGCAAACATACATGCATTCCAACACACTCACACACACACCAAAATAATGTGCTTGTTTACAGACATAGAAAGACACTTGCACACTGATAGACAGGCAAACACATGCACACACTCAAACATACTTGTAGTATTTTTGTACACTGATAGACACATTTGTACTTTGATTGACAAACCAATTTGACAAGTAGTCCAATTAAACTAGCTCCAACTAAAATCCAATCAGAGATGATATTAGTATTACTTTCAATCCTTCACTCATAGCTTTTGTCCAAGTTTAGTTGGTATTCAACTCTTATGTAATGTTTTCCTTGCAGATGCCTAGTAGAATGAAACTTGTCCGCAGATTAATTTCAATATTCACTTCATTTAGTTACACTGTTTGTAAATACATTTAGTTACACTGTTTGTAAATACATAATTTGTACAGAAATCAAGTCAATCTGAATGTAACTTTAGCCTCCCTTCTGGGCACAATCTAGAAGGGGGTGGGGGTTTACCCCTGTATTATCAGGTATGACCTATCTTATCTTTTATTTAATCTGGATCAATGAATTCCACCCCTCGTAGTCAAACACAAATAAATCATGGGGGAGATGTCTTTTATGAAGACTTTTGAATTATGCATTATCATTATTCAGGTCAAATGAAAGTTAATTTTTTAATTAGTCTCAGGAAATCTACGTTAGAGCTGTATACAAGTAGTAGTTGGCATTTGAATAAAATTATATGGAATTGATGTATTTGTCTCCAGGTGATAATATCTCAAGAAAATCAACTTTTAAGATTAATTGCTGTGCACAAATGCAAATGGTTGAGATGCTAACAAATATGATATATACCATCACTACTTTTAAATGTCCGGTGGTAGACAACTGTCATTATACCATGCACAAGCCAAGTTGAACATGGAAATATGGAGTTTATACCCTGGTTGTTCTACAGGAAGACAACGCATATCTACATGTATGTCACTGGTTCTGCTGTGTTCGAAATATGAAACACTTTGTGTAGATCAACAGGTTTATTAGAAGATTTTGAAACCAACCCATTTTTCACACTTCTATGTGTCATCCTATTTCATTGAAATTTTGCATATTTCTACAACCAGATACATGTATCTACAAGATTTTACTGTAATAACGCCATCAACGTTAATGTTACTTCTTTCAATGTTATGGCCACATGTCAAAGACTGGGATGTGAAAGGAGGGTGGGGGCTACTCAATAGTTTGCAAACAATATAGACTTAGTAATCATGTGGCAGGTGACTGCCATGAAAATGTGTGTCAAGCAGAATTTATGGTGGGGGAGGAGGGGGCTGAGGAGAAAATGGGAGGGGGCACGAAAATGATAGTTACTCCTATCAGTATGCGATTGCATGCATATTTATTCGGTGTGCTAATCTTCCCGAAGATAAGATGGTAGGTAAACTGTGAATGTAACTTACACCTTGGTAATTACATTAAGTTGAAAAATGGTTTCATCTCGATAAAGCGGATTGAATAGAGAAAAGGACACATTGTCTTAACTAAGTAAGAAAAGAGAGAGTGAATATTCAATTGAAAGGAAAGGACTAGTCAGGGAAAGGAAAACAATAGAAAAATCAGTGTTATTCAACCACAATAAAAATCAAATCAAACTAAGTCCTGTGATGCCATTGAGATCATTATAACCACAAATTACGCCCATTTGTTAGGTATTTATTGATTTTTTCAAGAAAAGATATTTTCAGATGTTGTTCGTATATAAACATTGGGCCATCCTAATAACTCTTTATCTACAAGTCATTGTACACGTATTACACATTCGTTTTATAATTGTGAGTCTAGTCAATGTGTATTTTATCACTCTAATTGGTTTTCTGTCATTTGTTATGTGACATTGCATTGTTGCCAAGGCGTTTTGAATTTCCCTACGAGGACCACATTGGAAATAAGTATTTAAAAAAAAATACTTTTGTGTTATCCTTGGGTGATTTTTAATACCGTATACTTGCATGTATAATTCATTACCTAATAAATTCAATCAAATCGAATGTAAAAACATCCGCACTCAATGTCCATGATGTCAGTCCCAATCTGCCCATATATTTGTTTGAACTAATTTGCATATTAACGAGGTCGACATGCGTTCAACAATTCTTCATTTACACATTCTTAGAAGCATTTCCACTCCATTGTCTGCGTATACCGCCATGGTATAATCTAAGTCAGTACTTTATCTATAAACATGATAATGATTGGTCGAAAGTTTCACAAGAGAGGACATACTTTGTGTAACCTTTCATGGAGTTGTGATATAACACACCTTCGTAATTACATAACCGGCGATTGACTTGAGGATGGGTAGTTATTTACACATGTAACATACACCGTCCACGGTATCGGCAACATAACTTTGTATAACATTGTTTGTTTGCAGGGATTTTTCTCTCAAGATCTACCCCATAATCATTTAATCAACAATTATGAACCTTTAATAATGTTATAAAACAGTTATCATTGGACTTGAACTTTCCCTTAGCAGACTTGTGAGGCGACACCTCCTCCATTACATGTAACTTGGTACAGCCTAAATCTACATCCGTACGTTTGTTACTCTACGCGTGTGGCGTGTGGTATCAACAAGGTACGCAAGGAAGGCAACTTTGTAAAGGCAAGCAGCTCCCACAATCTTACGAAAGCCATTCTGGGAATCTTTTAAAACTCAAAGGTGCGTACTATGTCAGTGGCAAAAACTGAGTATCTTAAATGTTACACATCTCTTTCAGAAACAAGTTATAAGATCGCCACTCCAGGGCGGTACTAGATCTTGGCGCAATGGTGGACGCTCACTCGACTCGTCCCAAATCAAATCGTCACATGGTCAACTTGTCCCATTCTAGTCGAGTCCTGCTTGCAGATAGAGTCGGCATTCGATTCAGACATTGTCCCGTTTCCTTCTTGGTCTGAAAGGAGTCATGATGGGTGAATGGTTAGCATGACCGGCTTGGAATCTACAGGTTGCAGGTTCGAGCCCCGTCGCTGCCTGCTGTTTGTTTCTGAGTGGCTAAAGTCCTTGGGCAAGATTTGAACCACGACTGTGCCTCAGTCAACCCAGCTGTATAACTGGGGACCTGGTAGGATGTAGGTTGCAATGTGAAGGCTTTAATCCTATGCGCTTAAATGGCTGCAATGGATTGTATGCTCCCCGGGGAGTTGAGGAAGACTAAAGGGCCGTTGTGCTGTTCTGATCCGAGCCAGGGGTAATAATTGTAAAGCGCTTTGAGCACGGAGTGGGAAAGCGCTATATAAGAAACCAACATTATTATTATTAAAGGAACAATGTCAGAATCGAGTCCGATTTGCTCCGTCGGCAAGCAGGGCTAGTTCCCGGGGGACCAGTTTCCATCTCAGACCTAATAAATGTTCAGGGAAGGTCGATGACATACTCATGATACTAGTACTCAGAGACGATATCTTGCACCCAACAGAGCGCCTCCACCAGCCAACACGTGGTAAGGGCCAAGTCAATATAAACTGGGAGTAGGGGTCGTTTTGGAAATCGCCACTCCAAGTTGGGGGGGGGGGGGATTGCATAAAGTTGTAAGTTTGGTTCTGCATCATATGTTTGTTACTCTTCATACTAACTGACCATAGACAAGTATATTTACCATAGGTAGGATTACAAGAATATAGTTTATTTTGCTTCCTCTCAACATTTGCTAAATTTGTGTAATGTCAGTGGGCGCATATCGTTAGTAGCTACCCTCAACTTAATGCAACCTGGGGTGCGTTCGATTATGCTTCCCTGGGGAGCCTCAGACCAGGGTTACTGACGTCACTTGGGCACCTCGGGGCGTGTGAAAATCGAACGCATTTTATTGTATTTGGGGTACCCCTGGGAGCCCATAATTAAATCCGTGATTCACGATAAAGAATTTGGTCCGTCTTTCCAAAATATTTTAGACAATGTGAAGTGAAAATTTATTTCCTCACTAAATGTGGAAAGATATCCTCAAAATACGGTATAATTCTTACGGAAATTGATAACAATAACCAATCACATGTCGTCCCCATCTTGGGTCAAGTCAGGTCAGGTCAATCCCCGAGCTGCCCCTGCTCCATGAGGAGGGTCGACTTGGGGCGCCCCGAGTGTGACGTCATGTAGTAATCGAACGCAACTTGGGGTAACTCGAGGTGCCTCGCTGGGTTGCATAATCGAACGCACCCCTGGGTACACTTTCTCTCCACCATGTTTGTTTGTTTATGGTGAATGAAGCACATTCCTATTGTCCACCTGTGTTTGTCCAATTACTGGCATAGACCAAGTTGGATAGAAAGGGTTTTATCAACTACATGTGTTAATTCAATGACTTATTCACCCACATTATTCAACTTGCAATAACATTTTGCGGTTGTTCTTCAGTTGCAGTTTACTCAACCAGGATTTATATAGTTATGGCATCTGTGGTACAGTCAGGTGGGCCAACACTTTCATTTGAATTAACAGGAGAAGCTATATCATTTCTACGAGTGTATCTTGTAAGGAAGAACAGGCGCCCTCTGCAGTCCTTATATGACATAGTAAAGCAAGTTCCCGACTCAAAATGCAGACCCGAAATCAAGAAATATTTTAGATCAAGTGTTGACACACTGAGAAACTTTGTTGAAAATAATCCAAGATATTTCAAAATAGAAAATGATGTAGTATCCCTGTTACCCTGCAAATCAAGAGGAGAAATAGAAACAATATTACGTATTCCAAGACCAGCAAAGGGTGACTGTCGAGCAGAAAATATATGCATTGTGACCAATCCTAAATTTAGTGCACAAGTTGTTTGTACATTACTTGGAGAGTCGGTGATCGCTGTGGACTGTGAGGGAGAATGTCTAGGTAAGCCAGGACTTATTTGTTGAGTCTGTGATTGCTGTCTAATCTGAAGGAGAATGTCTTAGTAGATATAATTTGTGTAAATCACCTGGTAGTTGGGTTTAGTTGTAGGTGATGCCTGTCACTGTAGTTTAACACAAGTGTAGTGTCTATGTACATATATTTCATTTCTGAAGGTACATAGCAGATATATACACTCACTTCGAGTTAGTTACTATATAGTTTTTTCTTGGGTATCAGTCGTCTCGGTTACCCAGACTCACTGCTGGGGCTCTTCTATGCGACCACACAGACGAGACTCTGGGGAAACCACGTTTCAAGTACCCCGCCCGGGAGTCACACAGTACATTCCTTCCAAGTCATAAAAATGGGCTTACGAGGCCTGTTGTAATTTATATGTATCACTCACTTGAAAAGTGATAACTTGTCGCGAAAGTACCTAAATCGTTTAGCCTACAATGTTGGACATGAAGTATTCCCCAGCATGCACTGCTCTAGAAACTACTTCCTACGTGGGTGAGTTGGAATCTCTTTTCCCCAGACTCTCGTTTGGGGTGGTCTTGCAGGCAGAGCCCCCAGCAGTGAGAGGCTGGGTAACCAAAACTAGGTTATCAGATAAAGCTGCTAAGCAGTGGTCAAGTTTGACTCTACATAAGATTTAAAATTGAATAAGTGAACAAGTCGGTAGAGATGTATCATTAAAATGAGGTGTAATTCTATGTAGTTACATTATAATACTGCAGTAACCAGGGCAAGTCTAGGACTCGGAGAGATATGAATGGAAAATACATACGATGAAATTAAGGGGCACAATCTGTCATTTTGTGTTTGGGCATATTTTTTGCTGCATATTAAAGTACTTTTAGTATTCTACTTTTTTGAAGCATATTTACCCATCACTTACAAACCTGGGGTATCTCATAAATGATCTGATGATGTAATTTTTTGCATGTATAAAAATGTTGAGGAAATCCCTACTATGCAGTCAACTGTTCTAACAATGCCAGAAGACAATCATAACGTGATAGAAGACATGCATTGATATTAACATTATACTTGAATAGTTTAATCAAGCTTTTATGTAGGTATTTTCACTTCAGTAAAAAGTTAGTAAACTGAGCTTGTGCTTCTTACTTTAATCAATATTACAGACTTCAACATTATTTTTTTTAAAAATTACAATGTCATACATTGTCATAATCGATTTTTCTGCTCCAATTTGCCAAATTTAGCATCTCATAATGGAGTATTGTTTTGTCATTGTTTATGTGTCCTATGTTCAAATTTCACACTGTAATAACACTGTGTTAACAGTCTTGTGTCCTTCAACCCCAAATCAAATCATAGTAGTATGTCTTTAGATGATTTGTTTATTTGTCTGTCTGTGTCTTTATTCTGTTAAGGAATAACTGGAAAACTAACCTTAGTACAAGTAGCAACAATCAGAGGAGATGTGTATCTGTTTGATGTCTTGGCTTGTAAAGATAAGTATGAACTGTTTATTCAAGGCAGGCTGAAGGAACTTTTAGAAGACACTAATGTTGTCAAGGTAAGACATCCGTGATCACTGCTCGACCAATATGAGTCTGAGGATGGGTCACTAATCTATCTGGTACCCAAGACACTAACCTGTTACCATGAAGCTTTTATCATATCACCTTCCTCTATAGATAACGGATCAATAACTGCATACACCCCAAATGTTTCACTTTCAAATAGACAAATTATTGGTCGTTTGTTCTCCTCCATTCAGTGTCAACTTTTTGAATCTCATCACCTGTACATTGACTGACGTTGGACACCTGTTAATGTTACCTGAACCTAGTTCTTTGAGCAAACACATAGTTATTGACCTGACACAGTGTAGCGACTGTTATATTTGGTGTATGACATTGGTTTACTGACTCCTGATAGGCTGATGAGCCCAATTGTGCATGTCAGTCACACTTGTTATGCTAATACCTTGGTTGAAAATCATGTCAACCTGCTCAACTCTATATTTCATGACTTGACAGTTAAACTATGGCGAGTTGTGATTTGTATCATTCACCTAGGTAGTCAAATTTTGTTGTAGAAACAAGAATTAAAGTCACCACCATGTCCCCAGTATTTCATTTCTTATGTTTCAAAGA
The DNA here is from genome assembly GCF_964340395.1 of Glandiceps talaboti. NCBI lineage: Eukaryota > Metazoa > Hemichordata > Enteropneusta > Spengelidae > Glandiceps > Glandiceps talaboti. Next base: position 12,788,781 of record NC_135549.1, read on the forward strand.
AATTCCTGGATTGAATCTTATACAATTGATATCATTTTAGGTAATGCATGCTTGCAGGAGTGACAGTGCTGCACTCTACCATCAGTTTGGTGTGTCTCTCCAGAATGTGTTTGACACTGAGGTAGGTAGTAACTATTATAACACATCATGTTCATTATAACCTTCAGTGATTGGATTGGATCGTATCACATGGTATAGACTATTGACCCATAGTGACCTCAATTTGCACTCAATAGGGACACTATTTGCGTTGTTATAAAACTTATTACACTGACTTTGGGGAGTAGTAGACGTTTTATACATTGATTTTGACAGAATAACAGCCACATTTGTCACGAAAACACTGTATACTGCATAATTAAAGTACAAGACATAAAGACTCCATTCAAGTGTCTATACCCCAAATTACTGAGTACAAGCTTTGTTTTGAGATCTTGATCTTTACCTTCAGGGTTGATTGCAAAAATCATACCATTTCATGCATATTGCAGACACTGGTATTTTAGTAAGACCAATTTCTTTCAAATGTTTTGCATTAGTGATTTAGAATCTTGGGAAATCCTCTTAATATGCATTATTTTTGTGCTTATATCACTTGATTCAAGTGTCTACCCCCTGTGTTATCAGATATAACTTCTATACTATTGTATTTGATCTTTACCTTCAGGGTCAAAATTTGAAAAAATCCATTGCATCATAGAGATATACAGAAATAAAGATATTATGGGGGTTGGGGAGTGGGGGGGGGGGGGGGAATGAAGATTAGTCATATACAGGTTCATCAACTTCAAAAATGTATGGAGCCACAGTGATATATATCAGAAAACACTGAAATGTCCATATGGCTTAAATCATGACAAATGCAGATTAGACATACTTTCAAAATTTTCCAATAATAGTGTAAGCATCTGAATATCAAAATATTCACAAGACAAACAAATGATTATTCCATTCTTTCCAGTGTGCATATCATGTTTTGTTGGACCAATACAATGTTGACAAGAAACAGTGTAATCCTGGTCTCAACCATATCTGTACCTTGTTTGGTGGGCCAGTCAATGAGGTAATTAGAGACTTTGTTGATTCTTAACCTTAACATAGAATGTGCCTGGTTTACTCTATGAACTTTTGCTTAATTTTGTTCAAATCATTTTTCAAAAATCTGGGGTTACAAATTTTTGAAGTAGAGGACAAAATGATAACAAAATTTTAGTCATTTTAGAATCCAATATGGCCACCAAAGACTCTGTTAATTCTATGAGAAAATGAAAGATTTATGATTTCATTGACAATAAGATAGTGAACAAAATTTCTTTCATTATTTCAAAGGACCATGAACAAGCTTTCAAACGAGTTTTGAGAGAATTGAAGAACTTGGAAATTTTTCGCAGATTCACATTCTACCTACACCCATGGCTGCATACTGCTATAAAATTTATTCATGAAATATTGTACAGTCAGATTATCTATTCATAATCATGTAATATACCCATGTTGCAGCTCTAGTATATGCAGTGTGATTTACTATGGAAACATGTATTTCTTAATCAAAAGAATCTATTTAGCACCAAACTCTCCAAAACATCATTCATAGTGCTAAATAGTTAGTACAAAGTGAACACTTCCTCTAATCAGTACGTCCTTGGCTTTAATAGGGTATAAGATTTTCAGATTGTCTTGTGACCAAGGAGAGAAACTTTCATATTTTAGGAGCAAGGTTCTAAAATTCACAGCTGTTGTATGTATTGTGTCTGAAAATGGTTGAGTCAGGAGACTCCTGTAATTCAGTAAAAGTAGGACTTGTTGTGTATTACATGTAAAGTTTGTAGCAGTTTTATTGAAGAGAACTTAACTAAGTCTTAAGAGTATGTCTTCTTATGAACAAATTGACAGGCAGTCAGTTGAGAGTTTTACTCTGTAAGAATTGGAGGTGAATGTACTTGAGTGAGGGCTGTTTATAAGCAAGTTCCAACCATTAATAACCCTTGTTGTAGAGGGCCATACAATAAAGCATTTTCATGATCATTTAGTTGACAGCGTGACATCAATTTGTGTTGTATTTAAAAGGTCACATACATCTTGCATTAAGAGATTTTACATATTGAAAATGTCAAATACTGGATGATAATTTCCTGTCTATTCAGGTAAATGAAGATATCAAATACAGAATGACATACGATCACAGTTATTGGAGTTACAGACCAATGAGTAAGTGGATGGTTACCTATGCAGCAGCTGATGTCTTTGCATTGCTTCCTGATGTGTACTATAACATGAAAAAGTAAGTCCCCAACTCAAATAAGTAATGATAATAATGATAATAAAATGATTCATAAAGCGCCACTATATCAAATTAAAATTGCTCAGAGGTGCTGTACAATGCTAAAAAGAGATAAAAAGTCAGACAAAGCCAATACAATAACATGAAAAAAAGACACTGACACAAATATTAACAATTATCACAAACTACTCTTACAAACTTACCTCTTCTATGTAGAAGATTTCTGCTATCTATTGTTGTCTACATCAAGTTTGGTGTGTAGTATTACATGAATACATGTTGAATCAACTGGACCTCATTAAGTAATGATTTTACTGATTCTGAGGCAGTTTTTGCTGTTTTTATTGCCAATTTCATGTAATAGAAGTATTCGTCCAGTGTGGGTCTGAAATCCGAAAATTTTTCAGAGCAAATATTTTTGTTCATATTGATTTGTCTTCCTATTTTGCAGAGCATTGAATCCAGGATGGACATCTAAACTACACCAACTTTGCCAAGAAAATGTTGACTGGCATTTCACCAGGGAATGAGTTTAGGAAAAGCCAGCCACTTACTGACATTATGCATATGAATTGACAACTACTTTGAATCATTTTGACAATTGAGATTGTTGAAGTTTTTATCAACATTGTTTTAAGTGAAAGGAATTAGTGTTTTTGCTAAGGATGGTAAGTAGGTAAAATCTACCAGGGTTCTCATGTCATTTTACCTGGGTTTCCATGGGAAAACACTGCCATTTTTACCCCTTTCTCCCTTTCTGGTGCTGGGGTTCCTCATCCATAGCAAAAACACTGAATTATAATGTTGAGAGTTTTCCATAAATCACATTTTAAAATACCTTTATTCACAGACTGGCATTTCACCAGAGAATGAGTTTTAAGACAGTCATAAATGTGATTATTATATTCAGCATTGTGTTAAACAACAATATTTCAAAAGAGAGGTTCAGTTTTGAAATTCTAATTTCATATTTTAAGTGATTTTGTTAGTCCCCAAAAGATGGGGACTATTACAATGGGCTCCGTCCATCCACCTGTGTGTCTGTAATACGTCATTTCTCAGACAGGCAATGTCAAATTTCTTGCAAACCTGGCACAAAGGTGACTAGTCATATGGGACATATGTTTGTAGTTTGTTTTGCAATATATGCAAATTTGACAATGGCAGCCATATTTGTTGTTTATAACACCAATATTTACTGCATAACTCAAAAACTGTAATACAGAGACTCCATTCAAGTGTTATGTTATGTTTGGTCAATTTCTTTTAAAATGATGCCTAAAGGCAGTGAAGAATAAGAGAAGAAGAAAAGTGTATATACATGTGCATGTATTACTTTTGGTGCTCACATAACTATTAACTGAATATGGTAACTATATTTGTAGTTAACAATCATGATTACTGCATATCTCAAAAACTTTAATACATGGATTCTCTATTCAAATGTCTCTCTCTGTGCATGTGTTATTTGGGTCTAAACTTCATCTTGTGACTTAAACTTGAGCTTGACTTTTTGACCTTCAGGTTAGTTATTCAGATCCAGCCATTTCCTGCATATCACAGACACTTTTTAGTGTTTATTTGTTGACACAAATTCCTTTTAAATCATGGTCACCATTCAGTCGCACACAAGATTCAGTCGCACACAATAAAATATTTATGGGGACTGTGTCGTCTTCTGTGTCTTGCATGAAGACTTGTTCTTCTAGACAAGGACAAAGACATGTTAGCTGGCTCTCAGCACCCTTCTCATTCACTGTACAGGGTAACACATTTTGTATATTAAATCATAATGCAATTTACATATAAAATATCAGTTTTTAATTTCAACATCAGTGTAAGCATGAGTATATACATGTACATCATACTAAAGTTCACAGGTATATTTAGTTTCTGGTACAGTTTGAGAAAGTTGTAACTACACAAATAAGAATGTGTATTTTAGTTTTAAAGAAAAGTCAGTCCCTTGCCAACACTCCACATATGCGTTCAAATACTTTGAATCGTTTTGACATTTGAATTGTTGAAGTCTTTATCAACATTTTTATTAGTGAAAGGAATTCTAGCCTACATAGTAGAAACTTTACTATATTTATTGTTCCCTGTATTGTTAAAAGCCTAGCGTTTATGGTACTTGAAAATATGTTTATCCACTACTCAGAAAATAGATTTGTCATATTTGAAATTATTTGCTTTTTTGTAAAATGATGTGTTCTCACCAGGACAGAATGCTAAAATTGACAAAAATAATTTAGTGTAACTAAGAGAATATGTCATTGTGATAACTATCTTGTTTTGTGTAAAAGAAGAACCCTGAAATGAACCAGACTGAGGTTTCTTTCTGCAAAGTTCTTCCAAAGTATTGGGCTGCAGCTGTATTTACCTGATAATATTTTCTAAATAAAATGCCACTATGTTGTTGCCTTTGCATCGTTCATTTTTATGCAGATGCCAACATGTAGCTGAAAACACAATTTTGTTGGATCGCTTAAGTTTTCTTACGTTAGTAAAGGAAAATAAAGCAATTTTGGTTACCTGAATTTTACAGTATATTTTATCATTTTGCATCTGATTTAAAGCTGATTCAGTCATATCATGTGTGGTTGAAACTTGGTTGTGTTATTTATCACATATATCCTGCAATGCCAGAAATATCTAAAAGCAGATTTCCTGGTGATACACTGCAATGTGACAATGATTATAGTAAAGTACCTTTTTGAGTAAATATCAGTTTCATTTCCTGCAGTGATGTTCCCCTTTAGAACTGACCTTTCTGCAACTTATAGTTTCATTCATAAAAAGTGTTTTCGGGTAATTGTTAGTTCTGTTCTGTTCTGTTGAGTGTTACTGTCAGTATTCATTTATTTTTTGTACGTTTTTGTGAACATAACTATGCCTGAGTGCCCTGTGTTAAGAACAAAAAGTGGCATTTTGCCAAAATCCATATTTAATCTTCCAACTGTTGAATTTTCAGATGAATGCTGGGAATTAATCTGACGAGGTTTTGCACACATCTTTCACCACTGTCTGTGATGGATATAAGTCTCTCCCAAGTATTCTTTGATGTCCAACTTTTCTCGGTGAACAATATCTGAAAAAGTAACAAACAGATCATTACTATATACTTCCTTTTTATGTCTCATGAACAACATGTGGGACAAAATCATCAGTGTCTGTCAACAACAGAGTACTGTCACCGTACTGAGTAGATGGGAATTCAATATATTTTCTGAAATTTCTACCAAGTACTTTGACACTCTCTCTCTCTCTCTCTCTCTCTCTCTCTCTCTCTCTCTCTCTCTCTCTCTCTCTCTCTCTCTCTCTCTCTCTCTCTCTCTCTCTCTCTCTCTCTCTCTCTCTCTCTCTCTCTCTCTCTCTCTCTCTCTCTCTCTCTCTCTCTCTCTCTCTCTCTCTCTCTCTCTCTCTCTCTCTCTCACACTTTATGACAAATTTGTCTCCTGTGCGATACAAACATAATGTACTTATCATTACAAAATGGCTACCACATATAAAAACAGCACTGTTACAGTGATGACCTTTCCTTACCTCATGCATTTGTCCTGTAATGAATTTCATCTGATCTAGGATCTGCCTCATTTGAGTGTTTCTCTGTCTCCTTGCGGTGTAACAAACCAAAATGGCTAAATATTCTATGACAAAGTTATACTGCAATAGCAAAGAAACACAAATTAGATGTTTCTCAACACAATATGATAGATAAGTGTAAAAATTCAGAATGTATTTAAGGATATTCAACCCTGGTAGACACATTCACTCGATTCCATGTTCATATTTTCTTCATCAATATTGCATCCATGTAAGGAAAATCAAGATATTTTGGACTCTGCAGTTATTGACAAACAAATGCTTTTATTTCATCCAAAGTGTTTGGCACCTAGAAATTTCAGTAGTTTGTGTAATTCTTGTAACTTGTCAAGACTTTAGAACTAGATGCCTTAGAAGTATTATTTTTTTCTTTGGGAAAATATAAAGTTATCTAATGCAAATCAAACTCATGATGTCAAAACATGACATCGCATAGCGTCAGTGCAGTAAGGTCGTATCTGCTATACATTTGTATAGCAGTTACAACCTTGCTGCACTGTTTTGTAGACAGCTCTTATATTTTATAGATTGCAGCTTCAATGAACTGATGTACGTCATGTATGTTTTTCCTTCATATCATTGGTTAATATTTGAGTAGACTTCTAGATCTTACCTGTGAGTACATTGCAGTGATCTTATTTGCTGTTTTGAGAAGTTCTTGAAGCATTGGACTTTCTGTATAACTTGCTTCAGTTTGACTGCCTACAAAGTTGAGCTTTTCCATCAGTGACCTAACATTGACCTGTGATGTTTCACTATGTTGATCACCATTACTTAAACCACTGACTGGTGTACTATTGCTACAACATGAATCCAAATCTGACTTGAAATCCACTTTCTTCCAAAACTGGCAACAATAAAAAAAAATACATGAAATGAACTGAAATACCGACATATGAATCTGACTTCAATATGGTAATCAAAAACTTGATAAAATAGTATATCCAGATGGCAATACTTTCACTTAATTAAGTCTATTAAAGTGGCCATATGGATGACGTATGGGTATTTATTTGTGAATTTTAAATTCTTAAGACAACTCTACTATGTTTTTCTTCTTGAAAAAAAACATGAAATATAGTATATCGACCAAGTCCATGTTTGTAACTCAATAAATTACACAAAGCTAAAATGTATTCTGAAGATAACTCTACTATGTTTAGCTGATCAATACTGATATGTGAAGTATATGGCAGCTTTTTCCTCTTTCTTTATTTCCCTAAATTATATTTTTAAAACGAGGGAAACTTTTTTTGTAAACTTACCGTGACTTTGGCAAGTTTTTGTGATGCTTGTTTGACAAGCATTATACGATGTCGTCTATTTGAATTGCTATGCTGTAAAGCTAGGGAGTACAGGCTCATTTCACGATTACTTTCAGTGTGACTTGACACTACAGGATCAGGTAGTACCTATAAGACATAAACAGAGTATATATTGTCAGACTCGTATCAAGCTATGAAACTACGGATTTGGATGAAAGACTGCAACATACATGAACATGTGACAGACACATTACATACACATATACTGTCACATGCATCAATAAACGCACACACACACACACACACACACACACATAATTTGCATCCCAACATGGCAATACTACTTGATCTCCATCATTTACATTTTCAACGAACTGTTTTTCTTCAGAGACATGATTATTACAAAAGCTCTTAGAATGTAAATACGTTGAAGCAACTCACCCTGCTTTCTCTGCCTTTATGTGGATACAAACACTTTCCACGAGAGTGATCATTATAGCCCCTCAAACATGTCCAACAGAAGCTGAATCGACAATTACAATACATCCACTGGCAGCCACCATTCTTTTGTAGGGGGTACTTACACTGTGGGCATGGTTTTATCATAACTTCAGATATTGTACTGCCCCTATCCAGGAGACCTTAAAAGGAGGGAAATATATATTGTGTCGTCAAAATCAAGTACACACACTGCATATGTAGCATGGCTTCAAATAAAGAAACTCCTTGAAGTATATATTTTTGGACGAGTATAGGTCAATAAGTATTGGTGGGCAGAAATATACTCTACAAGTTGAATGTACAGTACCTGATATATTTGACTATTTAACTAGGGGTGTAGTTTATTTTGAAGAAAGGGATGATCACAAAAAGAACTGGTAGGTATAAATGTACTACAACTGCAAGACAACAAGGAAAATTGGTGGCTGCATTTTGCCAGCTAACAGCTATTATCTACACCCAGAGAAATTGTAGCTGATATTGTCTATCAAGTAAGAAAGTAGCAGTATGTTGACAAAAAGGTGGTGGTGGTGGTGGTGGTGGTGGTGGTGGTGGTGGTGGTGGTGGTGATGATGATGACAATGGCAAGGGAGATGATGATGATGATGATGGTGGTGGTGATGGTGATGGTGATGATGATAAGGATCATGATTATTATCAGGAAGATGATTATTATTTTCAGGATGATGAGAACAAAATCCAAGATTGCTTGTTTACCTCTTTCTTGCCTCTTCCTCCGATAGGCAGCAGCTTGCAGACAAGTAGCTGGCCAATGAGCTCCTTCCCTACAATGCCAACACCAGTTATTTCCACAATCACAGGCAATCACTGGTGACGAGTCTTCACTTGAAACAACTCTGGATACTTCAACAAACCTGTCACAATGGGCAGATGGACAAAACTTTCTGGTTTGATGGTTCTTAGCAATCTCAATGTTGCACACCTGGTTCCAGTAACGTATATACAGATGGGTTGGTAAGAAAGCCATGAGAAGAATTGCATCAACTACACTGTCACAGTTGTATGCCTGTAAATAGGAGTTTATAAACAAAATGTCAATGATATGAAAATATGAAAGCTATACATCATCTTCAAGATATAACGTGTGTGTGTGTGTGTGTATGTATATGTTAGTATGTATGTATGTAGGTAGTTAGTAGGAAGGTAGGTAGGTATGTATACATATACTTTAATTATACGTGAAAATGGTCTTAAAAACTAAGACATTTGGTAGATCTGGAGCAGATAAAAATGTTGAAAATAGAAATGTACTGTAATATTTATAGACACAATGTAGATAATTACTTACAGGACAGGTGATAGTAAGTTGACCGTTTTCAACCCTGGAAGTGACATGCATTTTCCAACATTCATTACAAAACCAATGCTGACAAGTTGACAATGCTGTGGATGACACTCCCTCCATGTTTGCCAATGAACAATAACACACACCACATAGCTCATTTTGAGACATGGATTCACCTGTGGAACAGCATTGAGACTGCTTCTCCTTCTGTTGATATCAATCAGTATATGAACAAAATTTAGACAATGATAATCAACCATAGACCAAAAAATCAGCCATTGAGGGCGCTCTTCTCATCCCTTTCCTCAAAGGACAATAAGGATACTTGCAGTTTTAGTCTACATCAATCAATAGTATAAATAAAAAATTAACTAAATGAAATATCTCAAGATCGTTGACCAAGTTGTTTGATAGATGAGACAGTTTCATTCTTTTTCATGTCAATTTATTCTTGTTGAAGTTTACATCATGGTGTAAATTCAAATAAATTTCTATTTTTAAACAAACAAAAATACTACTCTTACCACTAATGACGAATCTCTGAGTTGTCTGAAAATATCCTCAGTTCTCTGACATGAGTAATCATATTTTTTCATCTTATCAACAGTTTCCAAGGCAACCAAAGGTTTTCTCACTAACTGACTTCTTGAAACGTTGTGTCGAAGAATCCTGTCAAATGAAATTGTAAAATATGAATAGATAATATGATTTCTGTTAATCTGTGTTTACACTCTTAGAAATGTATATTACATTTGTATGATAAGTATGACAGTATTAGTGACTCCAATGCACTCCTTACCAAATAACACAACATCATTTACGCTGATGACATCTAAAAGATTCAGATGAAAGCTACATAGTCACCTCAAATCTATGTTCTAAAAAGAGAGGGCACTGTTCCACACAATATTATGGGTGGGCACAAATAAAAACATTTTTTATTTTGATGTCGTAGCTGAAAATTTGGATCGGTTGGGTTTTGAGAAACAGAAAAAAAATAGGGCCACTATTCCATTATTACGATGACATTTATGAATTCTAAAACTGCACCTACTTTGCAAATTTTAGAATAAATTATTTGCTGATAAAAGTAATGATCTTGACCCTTACCCCTTGCTTGGAATCCCCTTAGCTATTCTTGTTACACACTCCATGAGTTTCTCCATTGTCAAAACTGATCCTTCTGGTATGTGAGATGTCATCTCTTGCGCAGCATGTCTTGTCGTGGCCATACAGTCACTAATCCCAAATAGAGATACTCTGTAAGTGAATTCAATAAGAAATGATGATACTGTACTGAGATACACAAAGTACTGTCATTTGACACTCCTAACAGTCCTTAACGTGGTCATAAAATATTATGAACTTTTCCAACAGTTATAATGATAACATGATTCTCTTACCTAACTAAATTTAAAAACAATTTGTTCTCATTGCTCAAGTTCATGTTGTATGAGTTGATGGTATGATTATTGTACATCAAATCCTATTCTTCTTTATGGTCCCCTTACTATTATCAGCTTCATGAAAGTCACATCATTTTGATAAATTTCATTTTCAGCAAAAATTTCAAATAGAATTTGACGAGTTTTACAAAAAATGCATTTGAAATTAATTGAGTCATTAAAACATGTAAACTATTGCAGCAGAAGTCCTTTACCTGAAATCATTGTAATCCATGTTACTTGATTCAAACAAGACACAAACTGAGTGATTGAGGTCATCTTGTAGTAACCTTGCACTTCTATTATCTCCCTTGTCTTTGAAGTTATCGATCAGATCTCCTGTTATATTGATGGCAAATTTCCATGGTCTACATTTGCTCTCCATATACTTCTCTCCATAATTTCTAACAATGTTTTCAGGCTTTGCATCTGTTACAGTGCAATGAATTGATACCTTTCCTTCTCTGTGTTCGGAAACATCAAATTTATCAGTCTTTGTCATCCCACTATCAATAGATCCAGCTTTGGTGTTTCTCTTTCTTTTGTTAAGCTGCTTCTGCTTTTTCTCTTCTTTCCATCTTTCTCTTCTTTCTTCTGCTGTTTTCATTTCATACCAGAAACTCTCTGCATCCACAATGTTTTCTTTCTCTTCCCCAGTTAGTATCAAATCTCCTTTTCCAAACTGTTTTCCTCGATAAGATGAGAGACTATTAAAATGTTCACCTCTGTTAGCATTACGTGTATCTTTTTGTGCTGTAATCTGATGGGGTTGTTGAACTGCATCTAACAGGTTTAAAGTTAATGGTTGCCTAGCAGCAGTGATGAGATACTCATTACATTCTTCATCCACTCCATCCTCATCTTCATACAGGTAATCTTCAATCCACATGTCATCATTTACGTTCTGATAGTCTTGCAATTTCCAATTCATTTTAGACTTGTTGCCCTTCCTACCTCCAGATTTCCTTTCAATATCTACAAGGCAATCAATATAATGATTATTGATATAATGTTTTCAATTGAGTGAAAAACAAAAATAATCACCATATAACAATCACATAACATGACATACATCCTACCTGGATATGATTTCTTGGTATGCAATCAGGTGTCAGATTTTTTGGCCGGGGTTTAGTCACATGATTATCATGTGATATGTTACTTACAAATTGATCGGAAAGTTCACAATTTGTTATTCATTAATTGGAGTTTTAGTCATGTGACATCTTGCCTCCACAGTTATTACAATTTGTTATTCGGGTTTCAGTCATGTGACAGTCATGTGATATGCTACTTACCCCCACATACATTGGGAAGTTCACAATTTCTTGGTAGCTTATTGAGAGGAAAGCTATCTTTGGGTCTTGCATAACACACTTCATAAATCAACTCAGGTTCTTCCAGTGTGGGTTCAGTATCAATCACTTCATCCTCAGCTTTCAACTCTTTCTTCTTTCTTGTCTTTTTTGAAGGCCTGTCTTTGTTTAAGAGGTCATTGGCGTATGCGTACTTGTTCCTCTTGGGTGCTTTGTATGGTTTTTCACTTTTACTGTCTGTGACTGACAGACAGTCAGGTCTTTTACTGCCAAAGCAATATTCTGACGTCTCTCGTTCCACAACCACGACTCTGTAATCAATCTCACCATAGTCTTCATGTTCAAACAGTAAATCGCGCTGTAAGAGGTCAGGTAGAAGCCATCTTTTCTTCTTGTTCATACTGTACACAAGGTCAGATGCCCAGATGGGATTCTGTTCAACAAGTGATGTCTTCTCACCTGGCGGAATGAAAATTACTATATTACTACTAATACTGCGAAACAAAAATATCGATTGAATTCTATTTTCACTAATTGTAGTTAATGACCATGTTTCAAACTCTAAAAGCAAGTTCTCTCTGTACATTGCCAATCAGCTGTCTGAAAAAAATCATACCTTTCCCTATAATATACTGTATTGTCAAATGAAACAGATTGAACTTTGTTTTTCAAGGAAATGAGAACAAATTGATAAGTTCATCAATGGTTGAAATTCTTTTCACACAAAAGTTGATTTAGAAAATTATAATTATACATATGAAAATATTTTTGAGATATTTCAATTTTTTCAACATTATAATATCAATCAATCAATCTATCTATCAATCAATCAATCAATCAATCAAATTTATATAGAGCCGATTTCAAGAACAATGTTCTGTTCAGTAGCACTAAAAGCACACCATAGGCTTTGTATCTGTTTTGTTCAATTTATTTAACTTTTTCTTACCTTCAATCATTGATGCTTCTAAACCACCATCATCGAGCTGATCAGCAAAATCTTGTATAATTCTCTCTCTTTCAATTTCACTTTCTACATGTTTCACTTTTTTGACGATTTTAAACTGACCATTATGGGTGACTTTCAAATGACGACTGACACTGCGTGTACGTCGGATAGTGTTAGCGCTGTGGATGCCAAAACGACCAGTCTTATTTTTCCCCATGATTTTTGAACTGGAAGGAAAAGTCAAAGCAAACAATATTAATACAAATTGATAAGTATTCTGAGCATCGAGTTTCGATCAATATGACACTTTCGTTGTTGAAATTTCCAACCTCAAAGTTACGACGGAGCTGAGTGTATCATGGGTGTATTTTATAGTGATCACATTACATCCACGTTGACGATTACCATTGTCATATTGTATGACAAACGTTAACGTCAATGTAAAAAAAATCGATGTCAGTCAACACAGCCGTTAAAATATACCAGTCTTTCAAAGAAATACTTCAATATAGCAACTTTAAAATCTGACCAGAATCACCCAGCTAATAAACTTAGCTGTGTGACACCGTTCATCACGGACCCTACACGAGGGTCTATGGCCCGGGTCTATGCATAGGTGGAGGGTCTATGGTAACACTGACGAGGTTCGCTCTGTCAATAAGTTGAGTGCAACTATATGGAGATCCATGCAACTAAATGTGACATTTGGACAGCATTTGTGAGACGATTACAACAAAACAAAACAAAACAAGACCCATCCCCGTACAATTTTGCAGATCTTACACCCATGCCGTGTTCAAATCCTGTCATAGTTCTATATCTGGAAATAACATCGTCGCACACCACCACCACCACCACCACCACCACCACCACCACCACCGTTTTACGGTACCGTTCTTAACGAGTCGGCCCCGACTGGAAAACAAACTCTGGTTTGCGAGAATGGGAAATAAACGTCCCGGGTATGTATACGCCAGAGAACTCCGACACAACTCCGGGGATGTGCTGGAGTTCTTGTTATTTCCAAATATTACATGTACATAATGTGCTCTCGAGGTGCAATGCGGCAGATGTCAAAATAAAGTGGTTTACATACTAAACCTTGGCTTCTTCGGTTTTGTCCTTTTTTGTCTCTTTCCTAGATTGTGACTGCAGTTCCCGTCTACTCCGCCTTTTCGATTGAAGCCTTGGCTCCTGATGATCGGATTCACGATTGCTTTCATATTTATATCGTTCCTCATTATTGCACTTCAGTTGTGCAACCCAGATTCACTCGCAAAGCTAAATATAGACTTGTTTACAATGACGTCATGTAATGTGTTGTTGCTATAATTAGATTGTACGTACCTGTGATCGATGCGAGGCAAAAACACGTCAATTGAGGGCGCCATTCTGTTCCGCCTGGCTAAATGGGCTAAATGACCGGCAGAGGCATATCGTTCTGCGATCAACTCGGGCCCAGGTCAATCTGATTAAAATCTGATGTGGTGAAAGCGACTAGATACCTTTATTTACCTCTATATTTCCATCGTTTTGTGTCGTTTGTTTTGTTCCGAGTGATCGCCGCCTTCCCATAATGTGGATGTCGATAAAGGCATCTCGCCGCTTTCACCACATCAGATTTTAATCAAATTGGGCCCACTATATAGTATCGGGTACATGTTCAGAACAACTGTTTTAATTCTTTATTCTTTTTATCAACTGTTAAGGATATTATTTATAGATACATTACAAGAGTTCGAACGACCGTCGATAGTCTAGCCATGGATGGAGGTAGGAAGGACTACTTCCATAGTCTGAATATAAGATTACCAAAGAATGTAAAGTACCAGGGGTAAAACCAATCGAAAATAGGCCTGTAGATGTTGCAGCCTTATAATGCCTAATGTTCTCTGCAACGCCTTATATCTAGAGAGTCACGTGTTTATAGTTCTACAAGCCCGTTTAGTTCCAATATCCTATAGCACGTTACTCACCATACACTAGAATCATCCGTCCGTGCGTTACCACACCGATTTCAAAGCCACGATGTCCGCAATCCAAATACGGTATCAAATGAAAAATCCGTAAGTTAATCGATGAAATCAAATATAACAAGTTCTAGAAACTATTCTAATGTCCTATAATTATTGGTAAGCCCAGATTAGTCCGATGTCAATTCACAGTCAATATATTGGTCGTTCACTGAATGTAATACTTGCTTTCCACGGTGTCTTAAATGATAGTCCAACAAGTTATTCACAGTCTTCGAGGGAGGTAATGATGTCACAGAGCCTTTACAACTGGTCTAACTGAGCCTTGTAATATTGAATTGGTGGATCTTCACGGAGCCTCACGGAGCCTCACAGAGCCGTAAAACTATTGTGTTTTCACACTGCTCTATAGTCTTCGAATGAAGCTTAAGTTCAAACACACGTTAGGCCACAGGGAACAGGACAAATGATCAGTTTTGTTCTCGCGATTTTCCGATAAACTCCGATAAGACATTGATATCAGGTAGGAAATAGAAAGAAAAAACAGTGAGAGGAAACAGTATTTAAAACTTTATTTGAAATATACAGAAAATAATATTAGAAATCGCGAGTACAAAACTGATTATTTGTCCTGTTCCCTGTGCTTTGACCAAACAAATACTATAATAGCAAATCTGGCGTCTACAAGGCCTGATGTAATGTAATGTGATATATTTTTATATCTGCTATCGAAAGTTTCGATAAGGATATGCACAGCATTTTGTATACATATAAGAATATGTCCAAAATTGAAGTCAATTCCGAAATCCATGGACTCAACCATAGATTTTGGAGTGAACATGCCATGTGGTTCTACAAGGGACGTATTTAAAAACACAGACAAGTGTGTCACTTGTCCGTTATTTAAACAATCTTACTATGGATGCCAAAGTGGTCTCTAAACCATAAATGACTGTACGTGGGTGACTATGGGTGATTTTAAATTGCATCTCATGCATATCAAGACTTCTAGAGTAACTTCTTTGACTATACGTTAGTGGAGTTGTAAATCGTAACTACGCCATATATAGGGACTAGACTAAAACAATCTACTATAATTAAAGTTAATACCACGCACAATTTTTTTATCTTGTCAAACAAATCAGAATTTATTATTTTGGATAAGTTAATTTATCATTTACTAAACAAACATGCAGGTCTACAACACCAATACAATTATTGTTCAACATACGCGGCATACTTTGACCACCTGTTGATCACAAAGTCCATGGCCACATCGTCTGCTGTGTTAAGTACTTAACCACTCAAACTAATAAAGGGCGATGACCGAAGTTTTTGAACATTGAGGGAACATAATACAGTCAGGTTATGAGCAGCACACGTTTCAGACATTTTGTGTTGCAAAACATTAAGTATACCAATGACAACCATACATGAATTATGGAAAATAATATGTACTATGCTTCTATCGTGCGTACAAAGCTATATAGAAGGTCAGTCGATCGATTTTCTGGGTATTGTTCTATGAGTCTTAAAATAGTTCCGTTAGTAAATAATCCAGACTGGAGACGTATCAAGTGGTTTTGGAAGTTAGGTTGATAAACTTCTCCAAGTCGATCGTTCGATAGTAAAGCTACTGAAGTTTGCTCATAATACCACTGTTTAAGGGTTAATTTCAAACGCTGATGAAAGCGGGGGTGAGGTTGTGGGTTGATTGACTGGTGCTCAAGTAATGATAATATTATAATTATAATAATGTGTGTATTTATGATGCGCCTTTTTTCTGTAGAGCTCAAGGCGCTCACAATTATTACCCCTGGCACTGATCACTGACATCACAACGGCCCTTTACACTTGGTCAACTTCCAGGCCAGCATACAATCCATTGCCTCCATAAGCGCATAGGATTAAAGCATTCACATTGCAACCTCTATCCGGCCAGGTCCCCAGTTATACAGCTGGGTTGACTGAGGCACAATCGTGGTTCAAATCTTGTTCAAGGACTCACAGCGACCAATGCTCAAACGCGCAACCTACAGATTCTAAGCCGGCCACTCTAACCATTCGCCCATTTATGATTCCAATTATTCAAGTAATCGAATTAAACGTCCAAAAAACTAAAGAAATTGTTGTTGACTTTCACAAGAAAAAACAAACCCAGCTATGGAACGATTTGAAATAAATAGCCAAAGTAGTAGATTATTTTAAAATTCTCTGTACATCTATTTCAACCTTCTTTCTGATTTGGTGTGGGTCAAGGTAACTTACATATGGTGTGTTTTAGTTCAGTGACTCAGTGGTTGAAAGTGTGCTCCATTACTGATCGGTATTGCAGTGCCACACAACATCGGGAAAAGCCAGCCCTGGGAAAATCATCAAAACGGCTGCCCAAATCATTGGCAGTGATTAGCCATCTATAGAGTAGCTATGTTATACTCGTTATCTGGAAAATGGAAACACAATCATTTCAGTCGTATCACAGCCAGCACACAACCTTTTCCATAGCTTTGATTCCAAAGCAGAGCAGTTATTGTGCAGAATTTACCTAAACTTTATACAACTTTTTATAATTTCTGATTTTGATGAAGCCTTTTATGTTTAGTATAATTATGTTATATGCATCACTATTTTACTTTGAATTGTATCGTATCTCATTGTATCACTAGTATATCGCATTGTATGTTTACTTAAATTTCTTTTTTTAGTTGTTTAGATGTTTTTAACTACTCCAGGGCCCGGTCCCATTTGACATTACCACGATTACAGTTGTTTTGGCAAACTAAATCTAATCTAATCTAATCTAAAATCCAATCGAGTACTCATGAGTTCCAAAGTTGCTCTGGACAGATGCCTGCAAAAATGTCAATTATGTTATTGTCTCTGTGTGTCTATATTAATTCCACGGAAGTGTAGATACAGTCCTGGTATGGCATGTAGCTGATAAATAATATGTAGATGGGCAGGTTAGATGCCTGCAAAAATTCAAAATACGAGAGGAGAGTTTTACTTAGTAAAAGTGCATATCGACACCTACACAGATAAAACACATGAAGCTGAGTGATGACACAAATTGGTTTGTCCACAGATAGTGTCTATGCATTCTCGCAAACCAGAGTTACAATGTATTATTTCTACCACTACACTTCGAAATAAGTAGGGACCGGCTCGTTACGAACGGTACCGTAAAACGGTCGTGGTTTGCGACGATGTGTCTATGGCTTATTTATACAACTCACTATTGACATACTAGTATATATCTAGACACTCTTGACATTTATATATGTGCATACCTGATTTTGTGATGATCTATTGATCTATTTTATCTGTTGAAATATTTGAGATTAATAATTGTAGGAATCCAAAGATGTATTGTTACTCAGTATAACTTCGTTGATGTATCGATGACCCGACTTTTTGAGGCACAACGATCGAACATGGCGGAGAAAGATAGATCAACAGTTACTGTAGTCCGTTCAAGACATGACGCTGTTGGCAATGCCGATGGTGTTGTTGAACGTGACACTTCAAACTCAACAAGTGATACAATGTCTGGAGTTGCCATGAAGAAGGAGATCGGTTTGCCTACAGCTATATCTATGATAATGGGTAGTATCATTGGCTCTGGTATATTTCTCTCACCAAAGGGCGTTCTTCTCTATAGTGGTTCAGTTGGAACTGCTCTTATCGTCTGGGGTGCCTGTGGTGTTATCGCCTTTTTAGGAGCCCTTTGTTATGCCGAACTCGGAACAAGTATACCAAAATCTGGCGGTGAATATACTTATCTCAAAGAAAGCTTCGGCTCCTTCTTGGCTTTCTTATTAATTTGGGTTTATATGGCAATTATTGGCCCTGGAAACATATCTATAATATCGCAAACTTTCGCCGTATACGCCATAACTCCATTTTACAGTGACTGTGATCCTCCGCAATTTGCTGTTATCCTGTTATCCGAAGCCTGCATCTGTAAGTCTTTATCGAATACTGTTAAACTTTCTAAGATAAAATATTTTATTTATTATCATTATCTGGACGATATGCATAATCTGTCAATCGCTACCGAAGTTTGAATCTCAGAACCTTTAATATAAAGCTGGTTTACTGGAATTTGTCAACAAATTGGGTAACCGCAAGTTATCACTTTTAATCACAAGTAAACGCGAGTAATCAAACTAGTTTACATGTACAGTGATGTTAACAATATATGGAGAAGCGACAGACGCATGGACAGACTGGATATGACGTAGTGATTATTTGTGTTTAGTACTCTAACTTTTTCCACATCTTAAAGTTTGAAATTGCTTTTTCAGCAATTATTGAGTCACAAACGCGGATTTGATCTATGTTGTTCCAAACTGTTTACTAAGTCGAAGCAAAATAGTAAGGTTGGTTTATTACTTAAAATAAATACTATCTCATCCATATTACTACTTTAATTGATTGGTCTGAGGTTTATCTAACCGTCATCACTGACTGTAGAGCGTCACGTCTGACCAACGTCTATCTTTTCTTTCTCTTCTCGTAGTTCTTATCTTTTTCTACAATTGTTTTACCGTACGTGGGGTGACGTGGGTACAGAATGTGTGTACAGTTGCCAAAGTCATCGGTTTGTTCATAATCGTCATAGCGGGTATCGTTCTTTTATTTCAAGGTACGTAGGGCACAACTATCTAGATCTATTCAATAATCTGTCTGTCCGTATTCAATCTCCGTTGCCAAAAGGAACGATTGAACAATAGAATTATATCCTTTTTTTCAGGACAAACCCAGTATTTAAACTTCGATGGACCAGGAACTTCTGTGACGAGATTATCGCTAGCCTTTTACGCCGGTCTGTTTTCATATGGAGGATGGTATGTATCTGGCACAACTCTCCACACTTATGATTCTTTTGCATAACTCAATTCACGTCATAGCGTCAGATTTGACCTTTGAACTAAAGGCAAAATAAAAAAAATGTTTGCTTCTGATAACATGACCTCAGAAAATACGGTAGGTAGGTTGGTTGGTTGGTTGGTTGGAATTATTATTTTACTTTAACTTGTTAAAATCACTTTGACCCCAAGATAAGATACTCGTCGGTCACAATACTTCCGTGAGAGTTTGATGAGGTATATTGAAGATTACATCAGGGAAAAAGACATGTATTGATTTATTAGCTCTTACTGAAACCTGGTTGTACATGATACAGGAGATGAGCATATTTCAGAATGCACACCATCTGGGTACTCTTTCGAGCATTCACCTTGTGGAGAATCAGTTGGTGGAGGAGTGGCAATTATTTATAAATCTTCAAGCCTGGAAACAAATATGTAATGTTATGTCTTATGAAGCTTCGGAAGCAACTTTCCTCGTTCAAGGCTTTGCACTCAAACTTATTGTGTTGTATCGTCCACCTCCAACATCTAAGAACAAATTCACAGTATCTCATGTCAGCTTTTTCGGAAGTTTAGTTCTATGCTTGAGAAATTTGCTGCATACACAGGTTACCTATACCTAGCTGGCGACTTAAACTTCCAATTAGACGATAGAAATAACTCCAATACTCAGAAATTCAAAGAAAACATAGAGGGCTATGGTCTTAAACAATTGGTAGAAGAGCCAACCCACATTAAAGGACACATATTGGATATCAACCTATCAAACTCAGCTGCTAACATCAAGTCAACATTAATAACGATCGATACTATACAACTATCAGACCACAATCCGGTTCATGCCAAAATGATATTTCAGAAACCGCCTCTCTTCAAGCATCAAATAATTTATCGTCATCTAAGATCACTCTCCGTTAATTATTTCAAGAAGAATTTAGACTCTATACCTGACTTTAGTGTACAAACCACAGACATGCAAACAGCTAGTCTATCTGCTAGACCTCGGATGTTCTTCCGATAGAATACGACACACGACCGAACATCGCTATCAAGCCCTCACTGCGAACTTTGTTCGCTTATAGTATCGAAAGAAAGCCCGAACGTCTAGCAGCAAGACTAGCAAACAGCCGTCTCTAATCAGAACTCTTATCTAGCAGATCTTCATGAAAAACATGCCCCCCCCTACAAAAACGCACTGTTGTTATCCGTCCTAACACAAAATGGTATACCAATGATATCAATGATGCTAAGAAGAAATCAGCTGAACGAAAATGGAGCAGGACAAAACTAGACGTTGATCATCAAATATTGATGGACCAAAATTTAATAGTCAACTTATCCGGCAATCTAAGCGAGCATACTACACACATCTGGTTGAAGAAAATGCTGGTGACCAAAGAGCGCTTTTCAGAGTCTTTTCTACACTGTCAGGTAGTTCAAAGTAGAACAACCTACCTACTCACGATTCATCCCAGGAGCTCGCTGAACAATTCAACCAGTACTTCATTACTTCATTCAGCTGAACCTGCCAAAAGTCTCTACAATACAGCGCTCAGTACTGACGACACATTCAACGGATTCCAACTTTGCACTGCAGAACAGATATACACCTATTCCAACTTCATTACTGAAACAGTGTTTGCATAAACTTGTACAGAGTTTCACAGATATCATCAATTCTTCACTGCAACAGAGCATAGATTCATTTAAAACTGTAGTTGTTACACCTTGATCGCAATAACCTCATCTCCAATTTACCATTCCTCCAAAATCCTTGAAAAGGTTGTCGCACTGCAGTTAAACGCATATTCCAGTCTGCCTACAGAACATTTCACAGTACTGAAACGGCTCTTCTTAAAGTCTGCACTTCAGTTCACCCGATGCTGGCAATAGTGTTCTTCTGGTTCTCCTCGATCTCTCAGCCGCCTTCGACCATGACATATTACTATCCAGATTATCAGACATTGGCATCACAGGTATTCATTTGGAATGATTCACAGCTTACCTTTCAAATCGTCACCAATCCATAACATTCAATGGTATTCTTTCTGCATCTCAACTTCTTCAGTCAGGTGTTCCACACGGATCCGTGCTATGTCCTTTGCTTTTCTGTATCTACATCTCTCCGCTTGGTCAGCCAATCCGACAATATGTCCTGAAATTCCACCTGTATGCAGACTATAACCAAATGCACCTCCCCTTTTCTCCTCAGACATCTTACCTTCCATCAACATTATGAAAACTGCGGTTTGCGACATAAAATTGCGGATGACGGGGAATAAGTTGAAGCTTAACGATGACAAAACGGAAGTGTTATATATTAAACCTAAATTCATTCGCCTTCCATGCCCAATTGATAACATCTATATTGGGTCAAGGACCATTCAACTGACACAATCAGTACGTCACCACTCATATTGGGAAACACATATCCACTGCATGTCGTTCAATTTATCAAAATCTTCGCAAAATTGGGGCTACACTATTCGTCATTACCTCTCCACATCTACCTGTCAGAAACTGGTTCAAGCAAGACACTCTTCTAAACTCGACTACGGAGATGCATTGTTTTATGGCCTACCTAATGAACTTTTGAAACCACTACAACACAACATGCACAAAACATTGCAGCAACGATCATCATGCGAGCCAAGAAGTATGATCACATAACACCAATCCTTAAAGATAGAATCACTAACAAATCTCTAAATGGACTATCGTGGACCTACATATCTGACCTAATTCACTTGAAACCAAATCCCAGGACACTCCGATCAACTGATTACAGTTTTAATGAAAATTTTGCATAATTAATGATTTTAGGTAACTAGGCTATATCTTAAAAATGCAAGCTTCAAATTTCATATAATATGGTACACATATATCAACTATAATAATACGTACCTGTGCTAAGATGTTGTTGATACAACTTTTACCTTTAATGAGTAATTTGAATAACGAACGATATTCAGCAATGAAGCAGTATCATGCACTCTTCAAATTTCGTATAATTTGGCATATACATTAACCCAAGAAAGCACACTTGTCCAAAAAAGCCTGTTACCATAGTTTTTTTAAATAGTTTTAATGACCATTTTGCATAATTAGTGATTCCTTTACGGGAGGCATTCAGTTTAAATCTGGTATGACAATGTGTCGGCCTTCTATCTTTCTTTGTACACACAGGTCTCAACTGAATACGATCACTGAAGAACTTCATAACCCAAACAGGTAGGCCTGGGTTGACATATGGTTCATACCGATGCAACTGAACACATCTTTCTTTAGTTAAATACACAAAGTAAATTGACTCCATACTTATTGACGGATATTGTTGTTGTTGTTGTTGTTGTTGTTGTTGAACACTTGAGTAGGTTTTCAGTGTCGTTCCAGAGACTTTCGCATCGCCACACCACTATCTACAACAACCCAAACTAGAATTACAGTACGTACGTAAATTGTAAGTAAATGATAGTTTTCTATAGATATTATTTCAATCTATAGACGCGTGATGACATTGTATTTTCTCTTTCAGAGATTTTCCCATTGCAGCATCATTATCATTAACATTCATCACCGTTATTTATGTGTTGACCAACATTGCCTATTTCACTGCAATGTCTCCAAGAGAACTCCTCGCTTCCCCTGCAGTAGCGGTGGTATGTATATGGTTTGCAAAACAATTGACCAAATTTTAGTAAAATTCTATTTTGGGCAGAGATTTGGTGGGCCGTTTGTCAAATTGCTATAAAGTACAGACATTTTTCAACTCTGTTGTAACAGAAACACACGAGAAGCACTGCAACTACAATTGTTATGTTTGGGTTTTGGGGGGTTTAGAAATGAAGAAATGAAGATAATATGGGTTAATTTTAGTCGATTGTGTCCAATTCTCTGTAGATACAAAATTGTGAACAAAAAATTCTATTTATAGACCCTTTTTGGTAACATTTGAGATTTTGGTGATTTTACCCCTCTTTGGCGATTTCCGTCATTTTACCATTTTTTCATTTCACATTTGAAATGATTGCTATATCTTCAATACATAAGCAAATTTTCAGGATTTTATGGTTAAAATGAAACTTTCCGCAATCTTGTTAATCATTACAATGACACTCTATCAACTCATGTACTGTCATGCCTAACGACATTTTTTAACTGTGCACATGCTGTGTTTTCAGCAAAGTGTGCATAAAAAATTCATGTATACCTTGGCTGAGTCTCGAGTGCTGTATCTCTCTAATCGTGGAGTCAGGTTGTAACCATCACACTTTGAAGTTATTTGACTGTGAGGAATGGGCCGGGGATTCTGTATTCAATTCGATGACGATTTAAGTGTATAGGGGTCACGTAGCAGAGCTGCACGATGATAATAATAATAATAATAATAATAATAATAATTATTATTATTATTATAAAACTAATTATAATGACACACTGGTGAAAAACCTACAAAAACAACGACAACCCCCCCCCCCACACACACACACACAAACCACCATAATATCAAATTCATAGAGTAACTTCGTTATAGTATGGGCCACTATTGAGACCGGCATCAGCTATTTCTTCGGGATGGAATTCCAGAGACATCTCCGTTTAAACTCAGACCACTAACGAACTGTCTATTTTGTGGTCTGAGGTTTAAATCACCGATTATGACCGCCGTCGCCGCCACCATCACCGTTTATCAATGTATACATTACTTGCTTCGTTTTAAAACGGTAACATTATTAACTTTATTCTTCACAGACATTCGGAGAACGAGTACTTGGCAATTGGGCCTGGACTATGCCCGTCGCTGTAGCCCTCTCTACCTTCGGAACGACAAATGGCAGCGTGCTTGGTGCTTCAAGGTGTGTGATGAACGTTTATTTTATGTATTAGTCTCGACCACAATCGTGGTAATTTCAAACAAATTAGTCGACGTTGTTTCAATGAAAGTTGGTCTATGAAAATTACCCAATAGATTTTTTACTTTTGTTAAAGTATTTTTTGCAGACTTGTCAACTATTTCTTGATATTTTCCCAGGGTGATATTCGTTTGTGCTAGGGATGGCTACCTTCCTGACTTGCTGAGTATGATTAACATAAACTTCCACACACCTTTACCATCGCTGATATTAATGGTAAGGGTATATGATTAACATAACATATCACACACCAATGCCATCACTGATATCATTGGTAAGGGTATATGATTAACATACAATATCACACACCAATGCCATATGTGATATTAATGTTAAGGGTATATGATTAACATAACATATCACACACCAATGCCATCACTGATATCATTGGTAAGGGTATATGACTAACGTAAAACATCACACACCAATGTCATAGGTGATATTAATGGTAAGGGTATATACTTTCTTATATATATGTACATTTTGGATGTAACGACAGTGGATCTTGGCAGCTGTGTATGGACTCTATCCTAACGTGGGCAGTTTGCTCGCTTATACCAGCTTTAGCTATTGGTTATTCGTTGCCGTTGTCATCACTGGTTTGGTGTGGATGCGATACAAACGACCAGACATGGTCCGTCCATTCAAGGTATTGTTATAAATATGTCTACCACATAAAACGACATTTTATTATAATATATAAAATCGGCTTATAATTCAGAAAGATCAGAGTTCGGTTCAAACTGCTACCCACGGCTAGTACAGTGCGTTTTATCAGGACGTATATATATATATATATATATATATATATATATATATATATATATATATATATATATATATATATATATATATATATATATATATATATATATATATATATATATATATATATATATATATAGATAGATAGATACACACACACACACACACACACACACTGATATTATAGAACATTTTATACGACAACTACCGTCGGCATACAAATATTTATTCAGTATTTAAATCTATTCTATTATGATAATCACCATGTGGCAACAAATTTCACTTAATTTTTACCCTAGATATAAACTTTATATAAAATAACTACTCAAATCTTGGTTTGGTAACAAAAATAAATGAATTATACACACTGTATCCAAAAAGGCACACTCGCATCGAGTAGTTATGAATTCTACATCTATATGATACACCAAATGAATCATTACATTTACACCGTTTGTGTTGGAGTAATCAAAAACATCAAAACAACTAAAAGTCGAAATGAAAGTTCATCTGTGTTGGTAAAACTATAGTACATGTATACATACAGAAGTGAATTGTCTGTCTGTCTGTCTGTCTGTCTGTCTGTCTGTCTTTCTGTCTGTCTGTCTGTCTGTCTGTCTGTCTGTCTGTCTGTCTGTCTGTCTGTCTGTCTGTCTGTCTGTCTGTCTGTCTGTCTGTCCGTCCGTCTGTCTGTCTATATGTGCGTGTGTTCGTGTGTGTGTGTGTGTGTGTGTGTGAATGTGAGTATGTGAGTGAGTGAGTGAGTGAGTGAGTGAGTGAGTGAGTGAGTGAGTGAGTGAGTGAGTTTGTATTTACATAATTAAAACATTTTCTCTACAGATTCCACTTTTCATACCAATCTGTTTTGCATTAGTGGCATATACATTGGTTTTTGTGTCAATATTTTCTGCTACAATGGAAGCCGTTATTGGTATCATAATTATCATAACCGGCATTCCCGTGTATTTCTATTGTGTATGGGATAGAAAACCTCAATGGCTGAAAAACTGCCTCCGTAAGTAAGACATTCAGCAGCAGTACACTAGTACTATTTGTAGAATATCTCAACAGTTTATATTAGGATAACCTGCACATATCTAAGATTATCGTAAGACATGACAGCTTTGTCAACCGAACAAGAGAAACAAACAAACGAACAAACAAACAAACAAACAAACAAACAAACACAAACAAACAAACAAACAAACAAACAAACAAACACAAACACAAACAAACAAAAGAAAATAATTTCGACAATCAAATAATGGAGAATAGAATATGGTCAAGTATACATTCACACGTCTTTGCTTCAGTGAAAACAAAACTGAAACTTCATATATTAGAAGAGATCTTAGAAGAATCATAAAGACCGGCATCTTATTTGCATTTCGTAAGAAGAAAGTGATAATATGAAGTAACCACTTCGTCACATGCAGTCTGTACACGTGTATGTCGCTTTACTTCCCCAAGATATATTGAAACATCTCCATGAATGAACTTTCGAAATTAGTTTTCATTATTCGCGTTTTCTTATGAGCAAAAGTGATTACTAGTGATTACCCAGTTCTTCCTTTTCGTACATATACGAACATTTAAAAAACCCCAAAAAAACTAACTTTTTAAAACTTAGTACATATTCTGAGAAAAATAGCTTTTTACAAATGTTATAAAGTTATATAGAGTTATAAATACAGTCTTGGTGACAAATATTTTTTTAAAGTAGAAAAACAGTAAAGTTGTATAAAATGTTTAGATAAATACTCATTTCTCACCCATATTACTTTACTCAGTAAATTCGTGTCCGACTTTTCAGAGAAAACTAATTTATAAAGAATCTGATCCACATTCTGAAAAAGCCAAGAAATGACCGATTGGACGAATACCATTATAACAAAACGTACAGGGCAAAATCTTTTACGTGATCTTACTTCTCTGTTTATCTTTACTGTGTCTTTGAGATGGAAACGTACCACACACAGGTGTTCATTATTGGTGAAGTATGCGATTCATATTGTAACGTCATGTGTTTTTCGTTTGACCTGTAGGTTCATCTATGCTATTCTTCCAGAAATGGATGTTGGTTGTGAGTCAAGAAACCAAGACATTTTGAATCAATTTCATATCTTAAATTATCTAATTATCTACCCATGGGAAACTAACGCTCAAATTATATGTAGGATCAATCTGATTAACATCTGAGGTGGTGAATATGGCTCGATTTCTTTACTTACTACAGTCTGTTTCATTTTACGATTTTGCAGTCACAATCGAAAACAAACGACAATAAACGAATGAAACCGACTGCGGTAATTAAAGACATCGATTCACCACATAAGATTTTCATCAGATTGATAAAGGATGTGGACATATATAGAGAATGACACAACATCGGACATGTTTTATATTTACACGTAACATTAGACTGTAAGATACGTCGTGACGTTTCGCCCTCACCGGCCTCCTCTTGGCCGATGTTTGAGGGCGCCCCGTCACGGCGTACCTTACAGACTAACGTAACATATACGTGACAAATTGTATGTAAACCATTACGAAATGCCAGGTAACAACTGGTATGAATTTATAATTGCTGTGTTTGGGTTCTGACATGACGCTGTTTATACATGTCGCCAAACACCTAGTTTAGAGAAAATTTTATTGCAATAGCTCAAATGGGTGTCAAGACAATACATTAGACGCTATCATTTTTTCCTGAGAATAAGAGAGTTTAGTGATGAGGACATTACATTATCAGATAAGACGGAAGAATGTCATGAATCTACAAGTTTAGTAGTTTAAAAGATAGCGTGTCTGAAAAACAATAGTTCCCATGCGTCCTTTTGTTTCAAATTCACGTAAAATATAGCCATGTTTAGACTGTAGACATCCGTTTCTAAGTTTTCCTGTAAAGTGGTTTTGTAAAATGTAGTCAGTCGATTTCTGGCTCTGGCTTTGGGGTGAGGGGCTTTGATAAATAAAGTCTATGTTTCAGTTACACCACATACATCGTCTTGTATGTAGTTTATCCTTTTCACTACAAGCCTTGCCGATCTAAAAGATTTGATAACTGCATGTTGTCCTTCCTGTGTTCCCATTTATAATTCAGATTGACCGTCTCAGCATATCCTTCAAAATCATTTGTTTTATCTTTTATTATCAAAATCTCTTTTGTACAGATACCAAAGGAATACAAAAGAGGTTTTTCAAAACTTTCTAAAACATTGTGTTTGCTTCCCAGCTTCTTTTTTAAATGTCAAACCTGAATACTACTTCCTGACTTCCATTATTTGTGGATACTCTACTTAACCAGTAGAATTAAAAGCTGGACAGTCTTACAATCCATTTTGTTAGTGATATTTTCTGTAAAAAATAATATTCTGAGAAGAAATTCTAACATCATCGTGGCAAAGTGTACAATCTTATATGTTATGTATTGCTTTGGAATAAAGAACTATTGTGTAATACTAGACTAGTACATAATACATGGTTTAAGTACACTGGATGAAAAAATGTCGAAAAGATTTTATCTTACGTGACAAATTGTATACACTCATTACGAAATTTAAATGCAAGTTGAAGTTGTGAAGTTCCCATACACAGTTCACTGTGACTTGACCAACAGCTCAACGTATCCTTCAAAACCATCTTCGGTACGTGATAATCTATCTGATGAAGGAATAAAAATGTCAAGTAACCACGGTAAACTAAAATGACGAATAGGCACAAAATCTAATTTCATAAAAAATATATATTTGGATATTCTTATCTTTTGTACTTTGTGGAATAAATATCATCTTGCCTAACATTAGTGTAAAATACATGATTTGATAAGAGGGCGACAGAATGAGTGAGTGATGAGTGAGTGAGTGAGTGAGTGAGTGAGTGAGTGAGTGAGTGTGAGTGAGTGAGTGAGTGAGTGAGTGAGTGAGTGAGTGAGTGAGTGAGTGAGTGAGTGAGTGAGTGAGTGGCTGGGCTTGTGTATGTGTGTGAACAAATACTTATTGTTGTTCATTTTCCTGTTTTGTTTGAGGTTATTTACTTACACTTTTTGTCATAAAACCTTAGCATTTGGGTGTGTGAGACACACACAATTCTTGTTTGAAACACACACAATCCTTGTTTGAGACACACTGAATCCTGGTCATAAGACCTTAGCATTTGACGTTTTATGCTACAATTTACTCTAAAACAGAACACATCAAAAGATGGGTTAGTCGGAGGTGACTTCTTCAAAGCATCCTGCTTTACACATTGTTACAATTTCGTGTGGTGTCTAAGACACACTAACTTCTGGTCTGTCGAACAGAGTAAATTGTTGAAATTAAGTCCCAAATGCTAAGCATTTATGACCATCAAAAGATGCCGCTTTCAACGTTGAAGAGAGCGCTCGAGCAGTCAGTAGACGTCTACTACGCGATGTCCAGTGTTTTCGGTGACCATCCAGCTTTCCACTGATGATGTTTCTCGTGTCTCCTTTTTAACCCCTCTCTCGCTGTGTCTTTTCGTAGAGTACGTACGTCCAGTGTCTACATCAAATTTTAAAAAGTGGTGTATGATAAGCTCAAACTTCAATGATTCTTCATCCAAATAAGATGGTACTCTGCCGTGATAGTAGTCCTGCTTGCATACGGAGTAAGTCGTCCCTTGAGCGAAACGCGTACACCTTCTGCGAGCATGCCTACCGTAAAAGTGACTCTTCAGAATCGCAATATCACAATTTACGACCTGTTTTCTTAGTCGCGGTCCAATGGATGTTTCGCATCTCGTCGGCCATCTAGGTCCGTGGAATCATAAAAAGGGGGTACTTTGTTCAGATCACCCTCCGAGAATATGGGTACGATGCCCCATTTCTTCTCTCTCTCTCTCTCTCTCTCTCTCTCTCTCTCTCTCTCTCTCTCTCTCTCTCTCTCTCTCTCTCTCTCTCTCTCTCTCTCTCTCTCTCTCTCTCTCTCTCTCTCTCTCTCTCTCTCTCAATGTGTTGTATGTATGTAGGGGGGTATGACATCGCTACCGATTTTATAAGAATATCGCCAATCCCTATAATAACGTCATTGTTCGGTATTAGGACCGTCATAGACAAGAATAAAACCATTTAGGAAAGGAATAACAGTTCACAAGCGACTGTGCGTTGAAGGTATAGCTCTGGATTTATACGCTACGGGGTTTCGACACGACGTGTCGAAACCGAACCCCGTAGTGTAGAAATCCAGAGCTAGTTGAAGGTAAAACCTCCCGGATTTCGGAAAAAAGGGGGTTTTTGAAGTGATTTTCTCCCAGATTCAGTATACAAAAAAAAAGGGGGGGGGTCTTTTCAGTGGAAAAGGGGTACATATGAAATTTCGCTAACAAGCCGGGGTACCCACCCATCAATGATCGAGCGATTGCCACCGCTGGGGCGTCGGAGAGTCAGAATTGTTGGTCACCGAAACACCCGTCGTGTAGACTACCCGAACTCTCAATCCGTGTTGACGGCCCTTTGGTGTGTGCTGTTTTAGAGTAAATTGTTGCAGAAAATCCCCAAATGCTAAGCTCTTTTGACCAGGATTCAGTGTGTTTCGAACACCTCAATTCTGGTCATAAGACCTTAGCATTTGGTTGTTTTCTGCAACAATTTACTCTAAAACAGAAGACATCAAGGGTTCCGTCAATGAGAGTTGATGCAGACACAAGTTGGTGTGGTTTCGACTGGAGTGTTTGTTTTGTCGCCTGGAACTGACGCATCTTTTGATGTGTCCAGTTTTAGAGTAAATTGTTGCACAAAACGGCAAATGCTAAGGTCTTATGACCAGAATTGTGTGTGTTTCGAACAAGGATTGTGTGTGTTTCAAACAAGAATTGTGTGCGTCTCAAACACCCAAATGCTAAGGTTTTCTGACAAAAAGTGTAATTCCTTGTACTTATTAAACTTATGAATGAAAGCAGAGACAAGAAAACACAACCTTGGTGGTGGCTATAATGAAAGTCACCGACGACATGAGAAAAACAAAAGTCACAGACAGATAAGGATGCAGAGGGCGTTGTACAGTGGTGTCCAGACTATGGAAGTTTTTTCTTTGAGTTGATGCCTTGCGCAACTCTCCCTGGCTTATTACTCACTCGTGGTAAACAAAATACATATCTTCTAAACAGAGATCACACAAAATTGCGAAAAAGAAAGAATGTTGACAGGTTCGCGTCGGTAGAATGACGTCACTCCACAGTAAAATGAATATCAGGTGACCTAAGTCACATGACAATTCGTGGCGATAGTTTGCGAGTTGGCAGTGTGATAGCATATAGTGAACATGTAATGTAATGACTAATGGCATAGAGTGGAATACACAATACAACATTATCAATATGGACGGCAGTGCCACTTTAGCGAGCGCTGCACGGTCAGCTACCTATAATATGGTATTACAGGTAAATGATTTATAGTATTTTGTACTACTACTACTAGGACTCCAAGTCTAAGGTTTGCGTGTAGCGTATGCTAATCATTTACATAACAATGTACAATAACTTGTCAATCAGAACGAGTATAACCATAAAACCCCCATTGTTGCTGGAGGGTCTATGGTATAACATTTAAAATGCAGACAATTTAAAGACGTAAATTGTCTCTGATTGAGAAAGTCTATGATCTAACGCATTTGCAGTTTCTCAAATTACATATAGAGTGTATGTCAATTTTGTTATTAACATTTCCAGGAAAGAAGTCCCAACGTTTATATGTGTATCCTGAAGAAGGCAAGTAATCCCGTTGCCATTATTCCAATCATTTGAAATTCTAACCTGAGGCTTATTGAACCCGTTTGCTGAATCTCAAGTATGACGTATGGCCATCCGATATGTAACACTGAGCTAGGCAAATCACATAAGTTTGAACCTTTCAGATAATATATTTTCTTTACTTTAAAACAGATATTTTACTTTATGTTTGTCTGCCCGCCTGTGTGTGTCTATTTGTTTTTTATTCATTAATCTACCAACGTGAACAACAAATTTTACCTTCTTTAGGTATGGTCGAATGGTTAAAGTGGCCAGCTTGTAATCTACAGGCTGCTGGTTCGAGCCTCCGCACTGCTGTTTGTTTCTGAACTGACAAAGTCCTTCAGCAGTTTGAACCGTGATTGCGCCCTAGCCCACCTAGTAATAATGGGGACTTGGTAGGATAGAGGTTGCAATGTGGATGTGTTAATCCTGTGCGCTTACAAATGCTGCTATGGATGGATTATATGCTTTTCAGGGAGTTAAGGAAATTACATTTGACCATTTAATAGACTTTATTTAAACTCCAACTCGATAAACTGTTGAGCTAGGCTCAAAGGCTCTTCTCACACACTGTACAGATAAAATATATAGAAATCTATACCGTCACGTTCAAAATACAAAGAAGTAAATATAATATAATTGGCAAAAGAACTAAATGACAACTACAAAACTAACTGTTTTCTAAAAGATGAAATTTACATTTACGTTTAAAGGTCTGAAAAGTGGTACGTGATTTGATAGCAACTGTTACACTGAAATCATTCCACATTTTAACACAATTATATCTAAAACTCTTCTTTAAAATCTGTGTTCTGTGTTTTGGGATGTATAGTTCATCCCTGGCTTCAGCACATGTAGTAGAGTATGAATGTCTTGAACACTTCTTTAAAACATTTAAAATAATTTGGAGCCAGGTTATTTTGGACTTTGTACATGAAAACGGCTTCATTGTAAATGATTCGTTTTCTAAAAGGAAGCCATTGTAGAGAGTGACTCAAATAAAACATGGCTAGGATTAAATTGCAAAGCGCTTTTACAGCATCGTTGTCTAGGATGCTTTATGTATGTATCATTATTACCATTCGCATTATAGGCTTAATCCTTCACAAAACTCAAGGGTATGGGTAGCATTTCAAAAACATTGAGTTGCGTTGAGTTCACTCCTTGAAATGAAAATAATAACAAAACAGTGGCCATGATGCTGTAATGCTCTGTAAGATATACAAGGTCTATGGCAACGACTTGTAATAAAAATATAAATTCCATGTGTAAAGAAGGTAAAATAATTGAAAGGTTTATTGAAATTCTAAAGCATAAATAAAATAATGAATAACTTGAATTATAGGTTTTTGGCCATTTTATGGCATAAATGATAATATTTTTACAATGTTCTGAACAAGTCAAAAGACTAACATGAATATGAATGGGAAAGGGCATTTATTTTGTCATACACCTTGTTTGTTGGATAAAAGAAAGTATATTTACTATATAGAGTATTCGAATTCATTTGCACTGTGAAGGTAACATGAAGGCGAAACAAAAGAGAAAATTGGTACTTGAAATTACTGAATGTGCTCTTTAGTATTTTTCACAACAGACTTACGAAAAATTCCACTTATCATTTTTACTTGTATGTTTTGGAGAAAATAGAATGTATTTAGAATAAATTTCACCATAAATGTGACATTGTGGTCAATTCAACAATTGTTTACCTTCATAGAATATTGAATATATTTAGAGTACATTTACTGATAAATTGCCGTACATTAGTTATCGCATTTACGGCAAGTGAAGATCTACAAGTTACATTTAAAACAAATCACTGTATACTTACAAATATTAGTATTTCATCATACTGGTATTCTCGCCTAAAATCTCCTACTGAATATTTGTATAGACACTATCAGTATATTTCATTCGCCCTTTTCTGCAAATATACACATCAACTACAATAAACTTAGCTACATAATTAACTTTATTGAAATGTTCCTGAATCAAATCGTTTGTCAAGTTCTATTTTGAGATCTTTTCAAATGCCTGAATAGGAAATGTTACGATGTAGTTATTGGTGAAGCAGTTATGGAACACGAAACAATATACATCGCCGTGTACGAGATGTGACGTCATCACCGTGTACAAGATGTGACGTCAGTTCTTAAATCCAAAGAATTTGAATTTTTCGCTGCATTGTTTTTTATGTTGTGTATTTAAACTTTCTTTAAAACTTTATTACAATGAAAACGTCTTTCTTCCTCGATTGGATGGTAAGACTTATAATTTGCAGTGGCTAAGTGTTTGCAGATAGAAATGTCTTCTGTTCAAACTATCAGAACTTGATACATTCATCGACCAGGTCTACATATGACACTCAACATGACAACATCATATGCAGGTGGATGATAGAAACGAAAATTGACACTGGTTTGGGAAGGCTATCAATAAACACTCTGAGTTTTATCAAATGTATAACATGTAACCACGATATTGTCGTCAAGAACAAACCCTCAAGTCATGATTTAGTATTAATGTGTTCTCCGATAGCTCTGGCAAGTTGAATGTGTATGTTACGGGGCAGTGATTACACATTTATATACATTAATTTTTCTAAATTTATAGATCTCTCCTTTTACAACACATGTTATAGTACATATCAATTGTGCGAACGCGAAGAAGAAACAGTACAAAGATAAACATTCCCTGCAGTGTGTTAGCTAAAATGAACATGTAGTCTAACACATCAGATTGAACAAAGCTATCCACAAATCCAAGTACCCATGTAAGACCCATAGCTATGGACATCTTGATGGCAAAGACAACCTGACGAGTCGCATAGGATTGTTGGCGATGTTTCCCCATCTGACCTTCTGCTTTTGCCATCGAATACACACTGAAAGCAAAACTGCAGATATTGAAAATGAATAAAAGCCCAACGGGGACAAGGAATGTTATTATCAGTGGCACAAAGCGGCCAATCCAACATACAGGTCCTTCGCCGTAACCAATTCGATACTGTGTTGGAGCGAGCTCATTAACTAAAACACAGCCCCCTGCTACCATGAACGGAACCATCCAAGCAAATAAGCAATACTGCACTAAAAGTTTGCCATTTTCATCGCTATTAATAACAACCTTTCTTCGAAATGTGTACATAACATCAAAAGCCATAACACTCATCCAACAAAATGCAACCAACCAGATATAGTGAGAAAAGATGGCCACCGTTTTACACAACACTTGATACTTTGAATAATCCATCAAAGTTATGAATATCACTTGTCCTAACATCAAGGCCAACGATATATTCAATAAAATCTTTCCTGGTCGAGTTCTCGTCTTTTTGAATAAGCAAAATGTTACCAAGGTGATAAATAAACACAGAATAGAGATAATGCAACCGATAAGCGTGAGGACCTGCTTGATTTTTGCTTTGGCATTATAGTTCCAAATCGTAAATGCTTGTTCGTCTGTATTGCATATATATGCATGCATGCCATCACCTGTCAGGTAAAACTGACCTGGTTGGAAAGTACGTAATTTGACGAGCAGGACGCCCTCACTTATTTTAAAGTCTGTCGCATGTATTTTAACAATCAACCCCGAACAGTTGAATAAATGCTTGTCATCTTTTGTATTGTTACCGGAACAGAAAACTACTTCACAACTGTCGTCAACTTTCTTTTGTTGAAAACTACAAGCTTTTGACAGACGAAAGTCAGCTGGATTAATTGAATTCCCTTTGAGGGTAGAAATCTGTTCTGCGATTACAGCTTTAGTTATTCCAGTACTTGTTTGAATACTTAATATCTGTTTCACACCATCTTCACAGAATCCATGACCCGACTCTTCAAAGGACACAGACCACAAGCTAATATTCTGCCCTGACATATAACTCTCTGATAAATTCAAAATATTCCTACAGGCTTCTGGGAATACATGGTCCATTGTATTCCATTCAAGGACAACACGAAAACCCATGGCCCAAAGAGTGAAGAAGGTGCCCTTCGACATATTAAGTTCCTCCAATACTAAACCATGAGTAGCATTCATAAAGAATGCACGGATTAAGTTTTTTATATCATAAGTTAACAATATGAGGTCATCGTGGGCCATTTTTGACGGAACAGCAAAAAGTAAAAATAATAACCAATCAGATTGATAACCACGTTCATACCCAAGGGAAGGTCCTTGAGAATATGCTGATACTAAATTAGTGAACAGTGAAGGGGTTAATGTCGCTATTTCAGGTTTACATTGCCCATCTATGTCAACATAGTCTATGGGACAACCCTTGGTTACACATTTCTCTTGTATGACATCAAATATTTCACCATGGGGACAATCCCAATGTTCTCTAAATTCTAAGCCCGCTGCATTTAAATGGAAGTCGCCCATTGTATTAAAATCAAAGAGAATATCGAAGGAAGGTCCCCTTGAAAATTCAATGTCGTGTAGTGGAATACCACATTTGTGTCCAGCCATGTCAATGGATTCGAAATTGCAATGAAGACAGTGACTATTTCGAAAATACACTCCTGGGCCAAAGGTTAAGTAACTTGTATAATTACTACAGAGTTTTATGGAAGTTTCATCAGAAGAAGTCATGGGACACGAGTTGATGAAGTACACGCAAGACTCAAGTGACGTCATGATATGGTCGGGAATGACGACAGCACGTACACAGTCATGTACCGAACTAGCCATTGCTAGAACCGAATGAATACTACTTAAATGCGATCTGAAGAGTCTCTTACTACTTATTGGACATTTCCACTCCAATGCTGCAAACTGTAAAGTTGTCATGTTTGCTCCGTGACACATTGAACAATAGATATTTCTATAAACCACACCACCATTCGGACCAATCACTGGAGTCACACCAAGCATCGAAGTCTCTGTAGAAATAAGGATAGAATTGACAATTTACATTCTGTTCGAACACGTTCAACTTAGCTAGGCTTCCATGTGGCATGTCACACATTATCAACTCAATGGTACAACACACATCACCCCAGAATAAAATAAAAATATCAGTCAGTGTTTAATATTGCTATTATAATATTACTATTACTAATTTAAAAGTGTATGGTGGAGTAATTCATCCGGGACACAAATGCTATATTTATGAGATAAATATAATATCTGCAGTGCAATTGTGAGAAATCTCTTGAGCTCATTGGTTCAGTTTGCATGGACTTACCATTGATGTTTTCACACTTCTGTCTGAGGTCTTCACTTGACCAGCTTCTCGGACATTTCTGAATGGTCCAGATATCTTCTTGGTCAACTATTGTCTTCATACAGAATTCCAAACCAGCAGCTATGTCTTGTAAACCATTTTGGTGGTTACAGACGTCAAGATAATCGTAACAACAATTGCCTCTACCTATGCAATTACTTTTGCAACTACACAGTTGATAGCTGGCAAACGGTGGTATGGTACCATTACAAATCGGTCCTGTAGGCGTGTTGCAAGAGTCCATCCGTACATGACTGTCGGGGTTTAAGCATAAGAGGGATTCTTCACCGAGATAAATCCATTCAACGTCGTTAGTTTTAACTGCAGGAGATGAAGCACCTGGGGACATCAACATTGGACTCGCCGTTGAAGTTATTCGTGATGTTACTTCGAGACTAGATTGTATCATTGTCGATGGTAGGTTTATATCAAAGGACGACACGGTATCTGGAGATTCTGTCATTCTTGTCACTGATGGCTCTAATCGAGAGGATGTCAGCACTTTGGTAGTTGTTTGTGTTGTGGTGTCGGATGGCCTCCCAGGAACTGAAATTTCCTCTTTCACAGTAGCAGTGGAAGGCAGTCTTTTAGAGGAGTTAGTTGATGGAACAGTAACCCCATTTCCACAAAGGAATATGGCCAAACACACGAAGTACCACACTGCTAACATTTCTAAGTCGATGCTTACTTCTCTCTGTGGGTAAACATCGAAAGGTCATGATAGTTAAAGAGACGTCTTTTTTACAATTAATAGTTAATGTGACAAGTCTTCTACGTTCGAAGACTACCAACACTAATTGTTTTGACAAATATTGCTTCGATCCAAAAACATACGAAATGTCGGTCAGAATACCTCTTCTGTGATAGTTTGATGACATGCATCACTGGGGAAAGAAAACAAACGTACATGAAGTCAAGAAGAAAAAGAATTATCTTATTTTTTTGAAAATGTTTAGGGCCAGCGGCTTAATTTAGGATCGATCGTGTTATCGGAAATGACTCATTTTTTTTAACGTAGCGGACTAGCGGTTTGAGACTGGGGTTAGAATTGAATTTCGTAAACCTCAGCTGCCATCATATCCTCCTTATCTTCTTATCTAATCGGCGACTTAAAAGTGTTATACTATCTTGAATGTGACAATCCATAAAAAGATAATAGAGAAGAACATAATTGCAGTCAGGTGTGTTGTGATGATAAGGCACTCATTGTAATAGATTTGATGTATCTTGAACCTTCCAAGCGGTCACCCGAGTCAGTGCATGTATATCTGCTATGGCAATTACACAGTTATTATATTAAAAGTAGTTGATTTAAATTATATATATATATATATAATTTACCCTCAACATATACTCCGCTCTGCGTGCAGACGTATCGAGCACTGTACTACGGACAAATCTTACCACTGACTTCCTATATATATATATATATATATATATATATATATATATATATATATATATATATATATATATATATATATATATATATATATATATATATATATATATATATATATATACATATATATATATATATATATATATATATATATATATATACATATATATATATATATATATATATATATATATATATAATAAAGTCTCGTGAAAGAGTCATGGAAACTGTGCTATATATATATATATATATATATATATATATATATATATATATATATATATATATATATATACATATATATATATATATATATATATATATATATATATATATATATATATATATATATATATATATATATATAATAAAGTCTCGTGAAAGAGTCATGGAAACTGTGCTATACGTAGTCGGGGAAAAGTCGCATTTTCCCCCTGGTTCCAATTTCCCTGAAAACCAAATATCTATTAGGCTTCTCGATTTAAGTATTTAAGTAATATACTAGAGTCCCCGTATTCCTAGCAACACAGCACATACACTATCATTTTATTATCTTGCTGGAATGAATGAAATATTGGCTGAACTATTAGAAGGAGGGGACGAGTCTTAACAACATAGCAAAAGAGCATACAATCGCACAAATGGTCAAAAATAATTATTTTTTTTAGTATGCTTGTCATATTTATGTCACAATTGGTACCAACTAAAAGTTCTATAAACCAAAAACTACAGTTATAACAAAAGACGACTAAGCGTCTATCATTGCCGTATTTAATCAATGGATTACATGTAACTGTATATCTATGTCTCCTCAATTCCTTCGATGTTCGACTGTAAGACCTCTAATGGTACCTCAAACTGCAAGCGAGTATAGGGTTCTTCCCATATTCAAAATGTAGTTTGTACATGATAAATAACTATCGACCTTTTCGTCCATCTAATTACTTGAGACAATGGTCAACTTCCAATATGATTTCACTTATGTACTTAATGCAGATGTCTGACAAAGGTAGGTACTGCTGGAGCTCCTTGCAACAGTCAAAAATCTGATGTGATATAAATCAATCGCTGTGCATTCACCTCATGACTGAACGTACATGTACCTTTGTGCATTTAGTTTAGTTTTGTCCTAAATATATACATGAAAATATGGCCTTTTTTATAAACTGAAAAAACAAACATTTTTTCTTCCGTAAGGAAGAGATATATTTATGGGTGGAAGTCTGTGTGTCTGTGTGTCTGTGTGTCTGTCTGTCTGTCTGTCTGTCTGTCTGTCTGTGTCATCGTTTTGTCCATAACAGCTTGCTCAATTCAAACGAAATTTTGAAGACGTATTCCGTAGGGTAATGGTAAGACTTGATTAGGTTTTGGTAAAAATCCCGTGAACATTAATGAGCAATTTACGTAATTAATGATTTTATTATTGATGTAGCTTTTAGTATTAATAAATTATTGGCATATTTTTGTAGGCCACTAAAAAGGAAAAAATAGTCTCTCATCAGGAAATGTTGTCTAAAGTGGTACGACGATGCGCTTATTTTTTTTTTACATTCTCAACAAATGTCACAGTGCATGTTGTGGTTGGCCAGGAGATCACTAACAGCAATGAGCAAATAGCAATCAATTAGAAAAAATAACTTATTACATATGTTCTGTTGTGTTCCAACAATTGTCTGTAGGAACGACAATCTCAAAACTTTGCCCTTACTGAAGACATTCAGTTTACATCTGGTTTAATTTACAATTTGAAGTTTAATTCAGCACTCAAAATGATCTATAGTCAATGGTATATACATGTGGACTACCAAATATTGTATGTATTCTGTCATCCAAGTGTGAAAGGTGGTAGTCTGTTAGGCCGACTAGAAATAAATGAAAACTATATATTTTTGTAGTTCAGAGAGTTCACTTCGCTACCCGGTCTAAAACTTAAATTCAAGCCCTGGAATTATTTTCCTGCAATTTATGTCAGTGATATTTTCTGTTTTATTGTAAGGGAATGAAGAAGGATTCATCAGAAGTCATTTGGCTGGCCTGGAAAACAGTGGAAATGGTACCTTCCCTACTCTGAAAACCCCCCAAATATCTCTCAAATATCCGTGTGAAAGGCACAACAAACCACGTGGCCAATCAAATGGAGACCCTCAAACAACAAGAGCAAACTCTTGTCCTGCTTATGTGTTATTCCAGTTTCATAAGGGGCAAGAATGTAATGTGTGTATAATCTGAGAGTACCTGTGCCATTCCGACCATAATCCTATTGACCCAACTAAAAGGCGTTTGTGTGGGCTAGGTCCTGATGTGATTTCTTTAATTGAATTGAATTAAAGATTTTTGACCAACAAAAGGCATTTTTAGCCCTAATTTGCATATTACAGATGGAATCATCATATCATGAACAAATCGTAATCTGCACAGCCCTAAGAACATTCCCACCAAATTTCAGACCAATCAGTCGCCGTGAAATATTCTGGAAGTCAAACTTGATGTTGTATTACGAAAATTGGCATTTTCTCCATTTACATTTTCGGCATTTTCTCCATTTACATTTTCAAGCATTCAGACTAAGTTCTAAAGTGTCGAAGTCGACAGTACTTCCGCGCAACCATCTGAAATTTTCGCTGTTGCTTTCTTAGGTATTGTTCTTTTAAAGGTTGTCTGAAAAGTTATGAGTTCACATTATTACGTTCGAAATTGGTAATTAAGTGAGAACAATCTGTCTCTGAACTTCCCATTATAACGAGGTGTATTGTAAAAGAGCGACAGATGGCAGAAAAACCTGGACGCGCTTTAGTTATGTGTGAAGGGAACATTCTAAGACACTAAAGAAATGGAAAATTGGGTGACACGCGATCTCTTCCAAGGCAGTTATATTGACACCTTGAGATAATCAAGACACTTCTATTCATACCTGAAACACACTCTCACTTTCGGCCACGGACAATAGAAAACACAATAGCATTATAGAGGAGAGAAAAACCTTTCAGAAAATGTATGCCATGGGTTGATGGAGTAAGAGTAGTTATGAAAATATGTCACTCTTCAAAGCTTTTGTGCATCTCCACCTTAAACCATCACATCAGACACAGACCTGATATTCAGGTATGATTCATAATCATATATGAAAATGTAGAGGAAACCGCTATTTTACCATCAGCTATGTTACAAAGCTATTGGAAGACAAACACGTTATGAAAAGTCGAGGAAACCGCTATTTTACCATCCATCAGCTATGTTACACAGCCATTGGAAGACAAACACGTTATGAAAAGTCGAGGACACCGCTATTTTACCATCAGCTATGTTACAAAGCTATTGGAAGACAAACACGTTATGAAAAGTCGAGGAAACCGCTATTTTACCATCAGCTATGTTACAAAGCTATTGGAAGACAAACACGTTATGAAAAGTCGAGGACACCGCTATTTTACCATCAGCTATGTTACACAGCCATTGGAAGACAAACACGTTATGAAAAGTCGAGGAAACCGCTATTTTACCATCAGCTATGTTACAAAGCCATTGAAAGACAAGCACGTTATGAAAAGTCGAGGAAACCGCTATTTTACCATCAGCTATGTTACAAAGCCATTGGAAGACAAACACGTTATGAAAAGTCGAGGAAACCGCTATTTTACCATCAGCTATGTTACAAAGCCATTGAAAGACAAGCACGTTATGAATAATACACTGGAATAATGTAACATAGGTTTGATGTAAACATTTTCAACTGAGTAAACAATTTGATAACCTGGGTTTGATGTAAACATTTTCACCCGAGTTAAGAACTTTATAAGCTGGGCTTGTGCCACTCGTCGCACTAACACGGTTTTAATTTAATACTAATTTGATATTAATTGATTATATTTGAAATGATTATTCAAATTCCTAAACTGTCTTAGAAAGTTAAGAGGCTATGGTGAAGAAAGTGCCAATTATGATTGCATTTTGATAAAGCGTCTTTCTTTGAAACTCTGTTAAGGTAAATATGAATTATGTAAAATCCTAACGTGTTAGAAACAGGAAACGTGTTACTGATTTACCTGATAAGTGACTATTTGCAAAACAGAAGAGCGATTTTTAATATTTGTCACTTTTAACAACACTACAGTCTAGTTGTACGATTTCTCTTCTGTAAAGCGGCGATAAGTACATATTGTTGTAAACTCCATTTGAAAACCACCGGCTTGACATAACGATTATTTAGCTATGAAAATAACTTCAAGTCGGTACAGACGTCAAAATCTTCATTCCTAAAACGTGGATCTATTGGAACTTTTTAAAGGAAAATTGAAGTTGCCTTGGCGTTTAACTCATGGGACACAATTTGTTTTATTTACATAAGTATCATTAGACACAATTCAACTCCACACTAATGATAACCCAGATCCCTTACCGAACCACAGTAATAAGCATTGCTATTATTAGTTATACAGAACAGTATAAACAGACCTCTGTTGAAATACACTTTTTGTCATATAACCTTAGCATTTGGGTGTTTGAGACGCACACAATTCTTGTTTGAGACACACACAATCCTTGTTTGAGACACACTGAATCCTGGTCATAAGACCTTAGCATTTGACGTTTTATGCTACAATTTACTCTAACACAGAACACATCAAAAGATGCGTTAGTCGGAGGTGACTTCTTCAAAGCATCCTGCTTTACACACTGTTACAATTTCGTGTGGTGTCTAAGACACACTAACTTCTGGTCTGTCGAAC
Source organism: Glandiceps talaboti (assembly GCF_964340395.1). Taxonomy (NCBI): domain Eukaryota; kingdom Metazoa; phylum Hemichordata; class Enteropneusta; family Spengelidae; genus Glandiceps; species Glandiceps talaboti. The sequence goes on from NC_135549.1 coordinate 12,832,090, forward strand.
AGAGTAAATTGTTGACATTAACTCCGCTTTCAACGTTGAAGAGAGCGCTAGAGCAGTCAGTAGACGTCTACTACGCGGTGTCCAGTGTTTTCGGTGACCATCCCGCTTTCCACTGATGTTTCTCGTGTCTCCTTTTTCACCCCTCTCTCGCTGTGTCTTTTCGTAGAGTACGTACGTCCAGTGTCTACATCAAATTTTAAAAAGTGGTGTATGATACGCTCAAACTTAAATAATTCTTCATCCAAATTAGATGGTACTCGACTCTGCCGTGATAGCAGTCCTGCTTGCATACGGAGTAAGTCGTCCCTTGAGCGAAACGCGTACACCGTCTGCGAGCATGACTACCGTGAAAGTGACTCTTCAGAATCGCAATATCACAATTTTCTTGGTCGCGGTCCAATGGATGCTTCGCATCTCTTCGGCCATCTAGGTCCATGGAATCGTAAAAAGGGGATACTTTATCAGATCACCCTCCGAGAATATGGGTACGATGCCCCATTTCTCTCTCTCTCTCTCTCTCTCTCTCTCTCTCTCTCTCTCTCTCTCTCTCTCTCTCTCTCTCTCTCTCTCTCTCTCTCTCTCTCTCTCTCTCTCTCTCTCTCTCTCTCTCTCTGTGGTTTTTGAAGTGATTTTCTCCCAGATTCACTATATAACAAAAAAAGGGGGGGGGGTTCTTTTTCATTGAAATATTAACTGGAAAAGGGGTACATATGAAATTTCGCTAACAAGCCGGGGTACCCACCAATCCATGATCGAACGACTGCCACTGCCGGGGCCGCGTCGCGACGCGTCGGAGAGTCAGAATTGTACGGGGTGTTGGTCACCGAAAACACCCGTCCTGTAGACTACCCGAACTGTCAATCCGTGTTGACGGCCCTTTGATATGTGCTGTTTTAGAGTAAATTGTTGCAGAAAATGCCCAAATGCTAAACTCTTATGACCAGGATTCAGTGTGTTTCGAACACCTCAATTCTGGTCATAAGACCTTAGCATTTGGTTGTTTTCTGCAACAATTTACTCTAAAACAGAAGACATCAAGGGTTCCGTCAATGAGAGTTGATGCAGACACAAGTTGGTGTGGTTTCGACTGGAGTGTTTGTTTTGTCGCCTGGAACTGACGCATCTTTTGATGTGTCCTGTTTTAGAGTAAATTGTTGCACAAAACGGCAAATGCTAAGGTCTTTTGACCAGGATTGTGTGTGTTTCGAACAAGGATTGTGTGTGTTTCGAACAAGAATTGTGTGTGTCTCAAACACCCAAATGCTAAGGTTATATGACAAAAAGTGTAATTACACATGGACATAATGATTGTAATATTAATGGCTTCAATTATTCACTTTCACCATCTTTACTTGTCTACATCCCCACTGCTCTATACTTGTTTCTGTTTCCATTTGAAGTTGTATGAATGTGTGTACAAAACGTAATGTGAAATGAAGGAATCGCAAACGCAATTTAAATTTCCTTGTAAATATTCATCGCTCAACTACTTCGGTTACAATGATGACTCGCAGTAAGGCTATATTTTAAAATCACGGTGTCGTTAGTAAGAATAATTTGTAGTTACAGTTACTGTAACTTTACAAATATATTGGAAACACGCACAAAAATCTCCTTACAACATACCTGTATTTGCTTGTATGGGTGTCAATTCTTTACCAAACCATCGAGTTTAGAAGCGGCCAAAGAGTCTGTGCTTTGTTACTTTTTGTCGTCTTTTATATCTTTGGTAAAGTCGTGCCAATTATAAGGCTTGGCTCCACCCTCCTCGTCGAGATTAAATGGAACGGATGTTTCCCAGGCATGTTCTACCTAAAACTCGTCCCGCGTTTCACTTTTTTAATCCATTACCATCCTGTTATCGTGAAGGCTACTGTCAAATAACAAATTTATATATTATACATAGAGATCCATCCTCAGGGCACTGCTGTCAAGTGACTGATTTGTATAGTATACATAGAGATCCATCCTCAGGGCACTGCTGTCAAATAACTAATTTGTATAGTATACATAGAGATCTATCCCCAGGGCATAAGTGGCTGATATTCAGTCCGGGAGGAACAAAAGAGTAAAGCAGATGTTTGTACAAGTATTGTTACCATCACTAAAAATGAAAGATTGAATATAAAGATGATGATGATGATGATGATGGTGGTGGTGGTGGTGGTGGTAAAATAATATTATGTATTAATAATAATAATAATAATAATAATAATAATAATAATAATAATAATAATTGTAAAAATGATAATGATGTAAGTTTTAAATAGTGCATTCCCACACGGTGTTCAAAGTTGTGTAATTACAATTATTACACCGTCAATGGGCTTGATGACATAATACTTCCTAAACTTCCTGGAGACCCCTCCCAATCTCGGAGGGGGGACGACATGCAATCCGTTGCAGCCTCTATACGCACTATAAGATTAAATCCTTCATATAGCAGCCTATATCCTATCAGGTTCTCAATTATACAGTTGCGTTGACTGGGGCACAATCGTTGTTACAATCTTGACCAAGGACTTTAGCCATTAAGAAACAAACGGCAGCAGTGAGGCTCGAACTGACCACTTTCAGATTCCGAGCTAAACGCTGTAACAATTCTAACATAATATATCAATATCTATGCAAGATTTAGAATATCAAAGAATCAGTACTGATAGATTAAATAACAAATAATGTCTGCCATAGTCCATCTATTTCTCCAAATATATTACATGGACTTCGTATAAATCCTAGCCACTAGTTTTAGGAACATAACTAAAGAACTGCTCACGTGTTTGAGACTGCTTCAGTAAATCATGATTGTAATGCCATAACGTCATGTCCTCAGAATGTACAAAGATAATGATAACGCGACAGTTTAGATAAAGTAATCAGATGGGTAGTGAATGTGACGAGTGTATCATTCTAAAATTTGTTCCTGCAACCGATGCTTTGGTAATTATAAGCTTAGGGATGTCTTAATTTAGATAACCGGAGAAGAACGGACAAGATGTCTTTATTTAGTCATATAGAGAGAATTATATACAGTTGAAAGAGAGAACATTAGCCAGGGAAAGAAGGAAAACATTTTTATATCACCACAAAAATCAATCAGTAAATTGATCAATATTACACACAAAATAAGTTTTATTTCACCACAAAAATTAATCACTCAATCAACAATCAATAAATCAATAAATCGATCGATCGATCGATCGATCGATCAATCGATAAATCCGTTACACGCTCGCTTCTCCCTGTGAGCGTACTGGTGAATTCGACAAAGGGGAAAACGTGCGAGAATACTAAACCCATGACAGACATGTTTGCTGTATGTGTTTGCTCTTTAACACTCACTGCTTTAGGCTATACATATAGGACGGATCTTGATATATGATATCTACTGTAATCGGACTCAATTTGCTGTGAAAAGGCTTCTTTCTCGGTCTAATTTCTTCACACATAATATTTACAAGTATAGAGTTACTCAAAACTGTTAATCGCCGAGTGTAAGAACTGACATGTCTCATGCCTCGCGGCTTCGAACGGGGTTTTAGAAAATCAATACAACCAAGATCTTAGTTGTTTGGAAAGTATAGTCTACCAACAACAATTTCTCTGTTTGAAATGCTGCTCATTGAGACGCTCTGTGCCTATCCATGAGTCTTTAGTATACATAGAGATCCATCCTCACGGCACTGCTGTCAAATAACTAATTTGTATAGTATACATAGAGATCTATCCCCAGGGCATAAGTGGCTGATATTCAGTCCGGGAGGAACAAAAGAGTAAAGCAGATGTTTGTACAAGTATTGTTACCATCACTAAAAATGAAAGATTGAATATAAAGATGATGATGATGATGATGATGGTGGTGGTGGTGGTGGTGGTAAAATAATATTATGTATTAATAATAATAATAATAATAATAATAATAATAATAATAATTTCTCTGTTTGAAATGCTGCTCATTGAGACGCTCTGTGCCTATCCATGAGTCTTTAGTATTAATTGCCTGAATGAGTGTAGCTGCAATATCAATTCACTCAAGTGATTATCAGTCAAGGGTACTAGACACAGCACTTCCAATACAAAAAACAATTGATGTTATACCAGACAAGGAATACAATGTCTGAGAAGTTATTCAAAACAATGTCTCCGCCAATTGAACCATGTCTGTGAGAGTTACATTGCATGACGCTGTCTGTACCAAGTGCAACTATCATTGATACATGTTACACATATTTTCAATGTCAGTTCCACTATGCGGCTAATTCAAAGGGGAAATAAAAAAAACGGCTTCAATAATAATGATGTTGCATATACTGTGCTTTCCACACAACTTTATCTTGGTTGTAAATATATTTGCTGAAAAATATATTTGCTAATATATATATATATATATATATATATATATATATATATATATATATATATATATATATATATATATATACTGTATATATATATATATATATATATATATATATATAAATAATATCATGAACCATACAGTTCTAACCCAAATATTTCGAAGAGACTGAGCTCCTCTATTTATATATAGAAACTCAGTGTTAAGTTATATATATATATATATATATATATATATATATATATATATGTATATATATATATATATATATATATATATATATATATATATATATATATATATATATATATATATATATATATATATATATATATATATATATATATATATATAACTCTGTGAGTATCAATCTGCTAAGACAGTGCTCTATACCGCAGTGGCAGAGCGTAATAGTTTTGGTAGTACTGGAACTCAGTGGTCTGATGATCGCACTATGCGTGAAACTCCGAGTTACAACCAAGAAAGAGTTCCAGTACTACCAAAACTATATATATATATATATATATATATATATATATATATATATATATATATATATATATATATATATTTGCAACACTATCCGTATGTTGTCAATCTCACTTTTTGCCTTGTTTGGAAGAACTTATTGGGTTTTTTTTTATTAGCTTCATACATGTATTTGATACTATCACTTTTATGTGTTAACTTTGACAGTGGACACAATATCTGGGGTATTATTCAAAACAATGTCTTCATAAACTAGTGAGTATGATATAAATGCATGGCTCCTATAAAGATTGATGATGCAGCGTATAGTCTTACTGATTCATTTGAATATTACTGATAATTTTCGGTAATAAGGCAATATCGTAAACATGCAAGGTTCAAATTTCATTTTGTTTGGCATAATTATTTCGCCGGTTCACCTTAGAATTTTGTATACGGACAATGTGTGTGGGCACAAAACTCTAAAGGATTTACGAAAGGCATTCCGTTTACACATGGTCATTCATATTGTTCCTTATATCTTAAGTCAATTCCAAATTTGCCCATTAATGAGTCGATTGCCAAATTAACGAGTCGATTTTTGAAAAGGCAAAACAAATGTTACTAGACTATGTTGACTCATTTTGAGGTTTTATTACTGATTAAACGGGGAAGGTGAAAGTTGTTCCTATATGCTCTCCCATTGCAACATTTCACCAAATACCCTCCCGCTGGATCTACACGCCCATATCCCGAATCGTATAATCGTGTACGAGCAGTCTTTCGAGTGTTAGAAACGCTTCGTTAGCTGCATCAAAAATGAACATATCGCTCACGATAAGATGGACATGCTTAGAGTGATGTCCGTATGTTTTCTTGATTCGCTGCAACGACACGGGAGTGTACTTTGCGCCTATATGAAGGTAGTAGGTGTCCGACTACCAGATGGTCTGAGAGTCAATATAGTGTTGGAGATGTTACGATTTCAAATACTCCCTACTTGTACTTTTTCCAATTTGACAGAAATTTGATGAAGGTCATTCGAGCGTCATCAAGGCTGATAATGCAGGACACGAGTTAAAACGTGAATGACACCTGTTATAACATCCAATCCTTCTTAACGGGAAGCTGGGGGCCTTTTTAGATGTTGTCGTTCCTTTGTGCAGGTGATTCAGAAGTATTATTGATATTTAATGTAGCCATCCCTTGGGAGGTCTTCAAAGGTTTGAAGGACATATAGGAAACGGAGTTCACATTGTCTGTCAGGTGTAGTGTCTACATCATATCTCTTCAAAATATTTTCCTATTTGTAGGCACTGTTTTCTCTGAGTTTGGGCTATAAGTCAAAATTTGTCAAATAAGGTTTTAGATTTATACAAATCCAAATAATGATAAAAAAATATCCATTTACAAGTATAGAGTTACTCAAAACTGTTAATCGCCGAGTGTAAGAACTGACATGTCTCATGCCTCGCGGCTTCGAACGGGGTTTTAGAAAATCAATACAACCAAGATCTTAGTTGTTTGGAAAGTATAGTCTACCAACAACAATTTCTCTGTTTGAAATGCTGCTCATTGAGACGCTCTGTGCCTATCCATGAGTCTTTAGTATTAATTGCCTGAATGAGTGTAGCTGCAATATCAATTCACTCAAGTGATTATCAGTCAAGGGTACTAGACACAGCACTTCCAATACAAAAAACAATTGATGTTATACCAGACAAGGAATACAATGTCTGAGAAGTTATTCAAAACAATGTCTCCGCCAATTGAACCATGTCTGTGAGAGTTACATTGCATGACGCTGTCTGTACCAAGTGCAACTATCATTGATACATGTTACACATATTTTCAATGTCAGTTCCACTATGCGGCTAATTCAAAGGGGAAATAAGAACGGCTTCAATAATAATGATGTTGCATATACTGTGCTTTCCACACAACTTTATCTTGGTTGTAAATATATTTGCTGAAAAATATATTTGCTAATATATATATATATATATATATATACTGTATATATATATATATATATATATATATATATATATATATATATATATACTGTATATATATATATATATATATATATATATATATATATATAAATAATATCATGAACCATACAGTTCTAACCCAAATATTTCGAAGAGACTGAGCTCCTCTATTTATATATAGAAACTCAGTGTTAAGTTATATATATATATATATATATATATATATATATATATATATATATATATATATATATATATATATATATATATATATATATATATAACTCTGTGAGTATCAATCTGCTAAGACAGTGCTCTATACCGCAGTGGCAGAGCGTAATAGTTTTGGTAGTACTGGAACTCAGTGGTCTGATGATCGCACTATGCGTGAAACTCCGAGTTACAACCAAGAAAGAGTTCCAGTACTACCAAAACTATATATATATATATATATATATATATATATATATATATATATATATATATATATATATATATATATATATATATATATATATATATATATATATATATATATATTTGCAACACTATCCGTATGTTGTCAATCTCACTTTTTGCCTTGTTTGGAAGAACTTATTGGGTTTTTTTTATTAGCTTCATACATGTATTTGATACTATCACTTTTATGTGTTAACTTTGACAGTGGACACAATATCTGGGGTATTATTCAAAACAATGTCTTCATAAACTAGTGAGTATGATATAAATGCATGGCTCCTATAAAGATTGATGATGCAGCGTATAGTCTTACTGATTCATTTGAATATTACAGATAATTTTCGGTAATAAGGCAATATCGTAAACATGCAAGGTTCAAATTTCATTTTGTTTGGCATAATTATTTCGCCGGTTCACCTTAGAATTTTGTATACGGACAATGTGTGTGGGCACAAAACTCTAAAGGATTTACGAAAGGCATTCCGTTTACACATGGTCATTCATATTGTTCCTTATATCTTAAGTCAATTCCAAATTTGCCCATTAATGAGTCGATTGCCAAATTAACGAGTCGATTTTTGAAAAGGCAAAACAAATGTTACTAGACTATGTTGACTCATTTTGAGGTTTTATTACTGATTAAACGGGGAAGGTGAAAGTTGTTCCTATATGCTCTCCCATTGCAACATTTCACCAAATACCCTCCCGCTGGATCTACACGCCCATATCCCGAATCGTATAATCGTGTACGAGCAGTCTTTCGAGTGTTAGAAACGCTTCGTTAGCTGCATCAAAAATGAACATATCGCTCACGATAAGATGGACATGCTTAGAGTGATGTCCGTATGTTTTCTTGATTCGCTGCAACGACACGGGAGTGTACTTTGCGCCTATATGAAGGTAGTAGGTGTCCGACTACCAGATGGTCTGAGAGTCAATATAGTGTTGGAGATGTTACGATTTCAAATACTCCCTACTTGTACTTTTTCCAATTTGACAGAAATTTGATGAAGGTCATTCGAGCGTCATCAAGGCTGATAATGCAGGACACGAGTTAAAACGTGAATGACACCTGTTATAACATCCAATCCTTCTTAACGGGAAGCTGGGGGCCTTTTTAGATGTTGTCGTTCCTTTGTGCAGGTGATTCAGAAGTATTATTGATATTTAATGTAGCCATCCCTTGGGAGGTCTTCAAAGGTTTGAAGGACATATAGGAAACGGAGTTCACATTGTCTGTCAGGTGTAGTGTCTACATCATATCTCTTCAAAATATTTTCCTATTTGTAGGCACTGTTTTCTCTGAGTTTGGGCTATAAGTCAAAATTTGTCAAATAAGGTTTTAGATTTATACAAATCCAAATAATGATAAAAAAATATCCATTCTAGAGTACTCAAATTATTTACCACAATAGCAAAGAAAACAAGTCATTGAGAATGACATAGGCCCCGCTATGATTGGATTTTAAGGAACTGGCAGTTTATGTTATATCACTACTCTGATCACACAACACTTGTGAACCTAAATCAAACAGACTTAGATATGTTGTGTCTGCTCGTTGGACATGGAACATGCCTACTCATGTTGTGTCTCCTCGTTGGACATGGGACATGCCTACTCTTCAAGATGACATGATGGAATAAACCATTCAACAATAAAGGATGGGTTGGGTATGGGGGGGGGGGTAACCTGTTCAAGCATGTCTGAGTTATGGCTTTGGACATGGAAAATTCGCAAACAAAATGGCTGCTAGGCAGCCATATTGGATCGTATCATGATGAAAATGGATATGCACATGTATATCATAGAACACTGTCTTAATACCAACTTTGAATGAGATCTGTTCAAGCAAGTCTGAGTTATGGCTTTGGACATGGAAAATTTGCAACAAAATGGCAAATATTGGATCGTATCACAACAAAAATGGATATGCACATGTATGTCATAGCTCGCACAGCGGCAGTGAAGCTGCCACATAGCGGCTCAATGACTAGTACGCATGCGCGTCGTATATACTATGCGGAAAAAATTGGTGGTTCTCCCAGGGATGCATTGCGGCGTGCAGTGACTACACATGCGCCTTCCATATACTATGTGCATTCTCCAGGCGCTACCGTATCGTCATATAGGATAGGAGACATAACATCACCATGCATTGCAATATTGTAACAGTAGGCCTATTGGCATGATTATCGTAACATTGTAATGAGTATCGAGGCATCACTGTACCCCAAGGAGAAATTGTTACACTATTTGGAAGTTTGACGCATGGCGGTACGCAATACGGACCACTGATGACGTAGTGCAGTTTAATTTCCAGGTTGTGGAAGTGTGTTTTTGACATTTATATTGTCGATAATTGATTTTTTTACATGTTCTAAAAAGAATAAGTACTTTCCTATGTTTGTTGGTACAGTAACATTCCTAAATCATCGAGTTGAATTGAGAAATCATGATTTTCGGCAAGATGTCAACAAAACATTTGTCTAAAGACCAACGTCCGTTGGTGGAGGGTCTATGATAAGTTGGCTGATTGAAAATGAACAATATTAATCTAATGGTTGTGATGGTTTTTGAAACCAACAACTGCATAGAGTGTTGACTTTCTTTACTTCTCGTCCAAGTCAGAGAATTAGATGTCATTCAAAAAAATAAAATAAATTTTGATGGTCAATACCCCTGGAAAATGACCCAAATCAAGTGTATCAACCCTGGCCCAGGCAGCCGGTCACAAAGTTGTTCCTATATGCTCTCCCATTGCAACATTTCACCAAATACCCTCCCGCTGGATCTACACGCCCATATCCCGAATCGTATAATCGTGTACGAGCAGTCTTTCGAGTGTTAGAAACGCTTCGTTAGCTGCATCAAAAATGAACATATCGCTCACGATAAGATGGACATGCTTAGAGTGATGTCCGTATGTTTTCTTGATTCGCTGCAACGACACGGGAGTGTACTTTGCGCCTATATGAAGGTAGTCGGTCTCCGACTACCAGATGGTCTGAGAGTCAATATAGTGTTGGAGATGTTACGATTTCAAATACTCCCTACTTGTACTTTTTCCAATTTGACAGAAATTTGATGAAGGTCATTCGAGCGTCATCAAGACTGATAATGCAGGACACGAGTTAAAAACGTGAATGACACCTGTTATAACATCCAATCCTTCTTAACGGGAAGCTGGGGGCCTTTTTAGATGTTGTCGTTCCTTTGTGCAGGTGATTCAGAAGTATTATTGATATTTAATGTAGCCATCCCTTGGGAGGTCTTCAAAGGTTTGAAGGACATATAGGAAACGGAGTTCACATTGTCTGTCAGGTGTAGTGTCTACATCATATCTCTTCAAAATATTTTCCTATTTGTAGGCACTGTTTTCTCTGAGTTTGGGCTATAAGTCAAAATTTGTCAAATAAGGTTTTAGATTTATACAAATCCAAATAATGATAAAAAAATATCCATTCTAGAGTACTCAAATTAATTACCACAATAGCAAAGAAAACAAGTCATTGAGAATGACATAGGCCCCGCTATGATTGGATTTTAAGGAACTGGCAGTTTATGTTATATCACTACTCTGATCACACAACACTTGTGAACCTAAATCAAACAGACTTAGATATGTTGTGTCTGCTCGTTGGACATTGAACATGCCTACTCATGTTGTGTCTCCTCGTTGGACATGGGACATGCCTACTCTTCAAGATGACATGATGGAATAAACCATTCAACAATAAAGGATGGGTTGGGTATGGGGTGGGGGGGGGGGGTAACCTGTTCAAGCATGTCTGAGTTATGGCTTTGGACATGGAAAATTCGCAAACAAAATGGCTGCGAGGCAGCCATATATTGGATCGTATCATGATGAAAATGGATATGCACATGTATATCATAGAACACTGTCTTAATACCAACTTTGAATGAGATCTGTTCAAGCAAGTCTGAGTTATGGCTTTGGACATGGAAAATTTGCAACAAAATGGCAAATATTGGATCGTATCACAACAAAAATGGATATGCACATGTATGTCATAGCTCGCACAGCGGCAGTGAAGCTGCCACATAGCGGCTCAATGACTAGTACACATGCGCGTCGTATATACTATGCGGAAAAAATTGGTGGTTCTCCCAGGGATGCATTGCGGCGTGCAGTGACTACACATGCGCCTTCCATATACTATGTGCATTCTCCAGGCGCTACCGTATCGTCATATAGGATAGGAGACATAACATCACCATGCATTGCAATATTGTAACAGTAGGCCTATTGGCATGATTATCGTAACATTGTAATGAGTATCGAGGCATCACTGTACCCCAAGGAGAAATTGTTACACTATTTGGAAGTTTGACGCATGGCGGTACGCAATACGGACCACTGATGACGTAGTGCAGTTTAATTTCCAGGTTGTGGAAGTGTGTTTTTGACATTTATATTGTCGATAATTGATTTTTTTACATGTTCTAAAAAGAATAAGTACTTTCCTATGTTTGTTGGTACAGTAACATTCCTAAATCATCGAGTTGAATTGAGAAATCATGATTTTCGGCAAGATGTCAACAAAACATTTGTCTAAAGACCAACGTCCGTTGGTGGAGGGTCTATGATAAGTTGGCTGATTGAAAATGAACAATATTAATCTAATGGCTGTGATGGTTTTTGAAACTATCTCTGACTTGGTTTTTTTCCTGGCCCCCCCATCCACTGTGACCAAAATTTCACAGCCCCCCCCTTTCAAAAGTATAAAAATTTCATGCCCCCCCCCCAAAAAAAAAGAGAGAAAAAAAGTGCACAATATCCTGCCCCCTACAGTAACTAAAAAGAGTACAATTTTTTTTGTTACTGTAGCACAACTGTAATATTTCTTTTGGTACTACTATTATGTTACTATTTCAGCCCAAACAACTTAGTAGTTGTAGAGGAAGTTTTTTAGAAAACAAAAAAAAATAAAACATTTTGAATACACATGTGGTATAATCTTGTTTATTTCCCAACTAGACACCATAAGTAGTCATCACTTAATACCAAGGCATTTGATGTGGTGGTTTTAACTGTCATTCACTGATACATACACAGAAACACAGACACAGAGTAAACACACATTCACATGCGTGATTTGTAAAAAACTGTAGTGGGGACATTTGTGGGGAGTATCTAAGGACATCACATCACCTACATAGTGTATTCAAATATCTATTTATACTCATAACACAATAACTATCTAATGTCAGACATTTGTGATGTCATGAAGTGCTAGCAAACTAAGGATGTTATGCACACTGAGGTCTGACAAATATAGCTTTCACTTTCCTACACCAAATGCATTACCAATACACATGTAAATGTAAGACATTTGTGACTTCATGAAAGTGCAAAGAAATTCAGAATGTTGTGGAATACTTAGATGTAATCAATATGCTTTCAGTTCCAAAACCATACATATTTAAACCTATAGTGTCAGGCATTTGTGTCTTCATGATGGGGACAGCAAATTCAGAATTGTATTCAATACACTGTACAGTGATCAGATGAGTATTACTCACAGTTTTCTAAACCATTCACATTAAGCTTGAAGTGCAGTGTCAATGATGAATAGCCTTTGCAATACAATCCCTTTATTCATAATCTTGAATTTATATAAAGGCAAGTTTCCATGATCCAGCCAGTCTACCTGATCTAGTTTGAACAATAAGGGAGCCATCCTGGTCTTTTTGATGGCCGGCTAGACTCATTTTATTCGCTGTCACTCTCACTGTCACTGTCACTAGTACTTGATGTATCGGTGTCACTATCACTACGAATTTCTTCTAAAACAATATCTCCTTCTTCACTGTCACACAGTTCCTCTTCACTTTCATCACCTGTGTTCTTTTCAATCACAGACTTCTGTTGCTCTCTTGAAGTTCTTCTTAACACATCACATGTAACAGCTTTCAACTTGTCATCCTTCCTACCATGTATGTATTAGTTGCTGATATTTCAAGTACTTGTCTAATTCAGCAACCTGAAGAGAGCTTAACTTTCCATGCACAACTAAGTCAAGCCAATTATAGTCCTGGTACGGCTTGATTTTCCTCTCCTTTTTCTGACTTAACCTTGTACGCATTCTCATTTCTTGAACATTCTTTAGGTTTTGCAGGTGTTGAACATATGCTTCAATATGTTTGCAATCAACATAAAATAATTTTGAAAATTCTTCCACCTATTATTGATTGTCAATTCATCCTTTCTGAATTTCCTTGTGATATTTGACCTGGGTTGCCAGTCATCTGCCTCACTCTGCTTTCCTTCACTGTCAACAGTTGGACACTTATGAACTGGAAGATAGTGCATTGGACTGTCCGGGTCTGGTACAGGTTGTGTAATTCTTACCATCTCTGGTCCCAACCATGTATATTGACTAGAGTATTCATATACCTCTCCATTGCTTTAGTGCAAAGTCACTGATGAAAAAACACTTAACACCACGCAGACATCTACATGCTTTACAATATTTAGTACAGATAGATGCATTTGATGATGCTGAGGAGGGAAATAGTTTAATTTCACTGGTTTTAGATAGAAAGAAAGACAAGTCTTGCCTCACATCTTATATATATATATATATATATATATATATATATATATATATATATATATATATATATATATATATATATGTGTGTGTGTGTGTGTGTGTGTGTGTGTGTGTGTGTGTGTGTGTGTGTATGTATCCTTGATGGTAATTACACACTGAACCTGTTTCCACAGTGCTAAAATGTATGTATGTATGTATGTATGTATGTATGTATGTATGTATGTATACATATGTGTGTGTGTGTGTGTGTGTGTGTGTGTGTGTGTGTGTGTGTGTGTGTGTGAACAACTTGGAGTATATAAGAGTAATTCAGGGTGTATCAAATTAATCTTGAGTAGTGTTTTTATGCTTCACTAAATAGGTACATACAAACGTACACACTTCCATTTTAATACATAAATGAAAGTGTAGACATTCAATATTAAAGGCGATATCAAGTGCTATCTCATGCAATGCTAAATTTTCTAACATATTAATTTTTTTCAATGACAAAATATTTCGCGGCCCCCCCTTTCAAACTATGAGAATTTTCATGGCCCCCCCTTCAAGCCTCCCATTTTTTTCATGCCCCCCCCCCCAATTTCTCCCCAGGCCCCCCCCCTGCCGTAAATTCTGTCCGGTCCCTTACTTCTCGTCCAAGTCAGAGAATTAGATGTCATTCAAAAAAATAAAATAAATTTTGATGGTCAATACCCCTGGAAAATGACCCAAATCAAGTGTATCAACCCTGGCCCAGGCAGCCGGTCACAAATGAATCTACCATGTGCGAGCTTATGGGATTTGCCTAGTTATGATATTAGAACAATGTGCTAATGCATGTCTGAGTTATGGCTTTGGACATGGAAAATTCACAAACAAAATGGCTGCTAGGTGGCCATATTGGATCGTATCACCACAACAATGAATATACACATGTATGTCATAGAACACTGTCCTAATACCAACTTTGAATGAGATCTGTTGAAGCATGTCTGAGTTATGGCTTTAGACAGGAAAATTTGCAAACAAAATGGCTGCTTGGAGGCCATATTGGATCGTATCATGAAACAAATTGACGTGCATATGTATGCCATTGTATTTTGCCCCTGTACCAAGTTTGAAAAAATCGGTCCAGGCATCTCCAAGAAACGGCTCTGGACGGACGGATGTTGTTCGTAATCTTGGTGTTTTCATGGCTTCGGCGGCTACTATGTCTGATCATGTAATTAATATTTGTAAAGCTGCCTCTCATGCTCTGTGGAAAATTGGCAAAATTCGCAATCTTCTTGATCAAAGTTGTACTGAAAAACTAGTTCATGCTTTTATTACATCACGTTTAGATTATTGCAACAGTTTACTATATGGTCTCCCACTTCAACAAATTCGTAAGCTCCAAATTATTCAGAATTCTGCAGCAAGGAAAAAAGTTGAGCATATTACCCCAGTTCTTCATTCATTACACTGGCTACCTATTCAGAAGCGCATTGAATTTAAAGTACTCTGTATTGTTTTTAAAGTTCTTAATGGGTGCGGGCCCTCATATCTAGGCGATTTATTAATGGTTAAATCCACCCGTCGTTCCCTTCGGTCGCAATCCGGTGGCGTGGTGAATTTGCATCAACCGATATCGATAGGGAACACTGCATAATATGGTGATCGGGCCTTCTCTATTTGCGGCCCACGCCTTTGGAATGCCCTGCCACCATGTCTTCGTTCATCTCATACTTTGAACAGTTTTAAATATGCCTTGAAATGTCATCTTTTTAGCTCTCATTATTATTAACTTTTAACTTTTTTTTACATTTCAGTCTTTTAATTGTCATTCCATGTCTTTTTTTATTTTTATCCTGTTTCATATCATGTTTATACTTGTGTATATGTACCTTTTAAAATATTGTTATACTTTTGTTCAGCGCATTGAGATTGTTTTAATGTAATGCGCTCGATAAGAAATAAATATTATTATTATCATATTATTATTATTAACATGTAATATGGCGGCAATTTATCCTTGTTCGTCTCCGAACATTGTTGCTATACCGAGTAATTTCGAAATCCCATCAAATTTACCCTTTAAAAGGTTGCTAAATTGTCGGAAACCGACATTCTCTGTTATTCATTTATTGCAGTTATGATTCCTTATATGGAGATGTGACGTCAGCGTTGCTACGGTAAATTACTGTAAATCGTTGCAACTCCTACTCATAAGTGTAACGCTTAAAGCACTTGGGTCTTACATAATGCACATTATGTACATCTAGCCCCAAGATTTTCTTGTTTCCATGTTGAAAAGGGTAAAAGTATAGAGTCCACTTCATGTTAGTCTTCACTGACTCTGTCTGATATAATCATGTAGAAACTAATAACAAACTGTACATTCTAGAAAAATTAAATGAATACAGTTTCTTGCGACATTTTGTCTAAAATGGAGTGAACTAAATGTCACATGTGCCACCATGTAGACACCATATCAAATACATACTTCAAAACATAAGCGTCTACATGTCTGCTTTAATTGCAGTATCTTCATAGTTCACTGTGACGAGCTTTACAACATAAACTAGTAATCTTTACAGTCAGTGTAATAGTATATCAAAATACTCTTTATAATTTTATGGTTTTCTATCACGATACAAAAATACAAAAATAAAAGTTTGTTATTGTACGTACAATAGCGAACATTTTACACATTTAGCAGGTTTTTTGCAATGTATTGAGTTACAAACACAGACTCGGTCTATGTTGTTTCACATTGGTTTTTCAAGTAGGACGCCATGATAAAATTGTTTTATAAATGAAAAATCCCCAAAATAAATACCCAATCCTCATCCACATGGTCACTCTAAGATAAAACCAATTAACTAGTACGGCTGTTCATGGACGTATGAAAGGAAGAAATGCAAATTGGCAAAATCCAACAATACCGATTACGCCCACATACAAGCAGCAGGTAAAAAATGAATTTCTGTTGAAGACTCATGTCTCCCTCTAGCAATCCTATCACTGGCTACATAAGTCTTTAAACCTGTGCTGACTGCAACCGGGGCCTTTTCTTCATCAAATAATCTATGATGTATTTTCATTTTCGTCAATTTTATCTGTTTTCTTCATGGTTATAGTGTCAAATTAAGTTATTTCCTGGAAAAGTAAACATGCTGTTTTTGATTACCGAACTTACCGATATGAACGACTTGCTTTGCACTAGAATAGTCTGAATCTAGAATATCCGAAATAGGCCTACTGTCTATTTCAATTAAAAGGGGGTAGATGACCTCAGGAAGGCCAAGTCGAAATAAAAGTATTCGTTATGTGTTCTAATTTAATATACGATCACGAGAAATTATAATTTTGTAAAGAGGGCGAATGATCCAAACACTATGTACACATTCCTATAGCTAAAAACAACGCTTTTCAAGTCGTTTAGTTGACCTGCGTCTTGTCAGGGAAAAGGGTAAAAATACTCACCAAATTGAAAGTTGTCAGATCACTGATAAGGATTTTTCAGTTTGGCGCCGACCAAGCTACGTGTGTATTTTTCTCGTTTTTTCTCGCTGCTGCAGCTTATGCTCCTGTGACATATATGATCCAGGGACTTTCTTCAGGGCCACTTTTAGTCCGGAGCAGGTCTGAGGGATCAAGTATATTTAACGGGGATGGAGTACATTTACGTGGCTGCAGTACATTGTAACAGGGATGGAGTACATTTTTACGGGGATGGAGTACATTTTTATGGGGATGGAGTACATTTGATGGAGTACATTTTTACGGGATGCAATACATTTTTACGGGGATGGAGTACATTTTTACGAGGGTAGAATACATTGATTAGCACCCCTGTAACAGCCCGTTTGCTCCGTGATGAGCGGAGCCTGAAAAACCATCCGTTGTGGGCGCTGTTCTTATCCCTTTCCACAAAGGGGAGAGAAGAAAGATAAGGACGCCCTCTCCGGCAACGTATTTTTAGAGTCTATAATGAGAGTAGTAATGTTGTATATTCATATGTGCATATATATGTAGTGTTCGTTGTACGCATTACGCACAAATACCGCGTTACCAATGGCAACTGACATACGAAACACACCTGGGAAATAATGAATGTCAGGATTGTCAGAATTGTATGTTTACATTAGCAATGTCCACGGTCAAACACATATACCGTAATTTCTAATGTAGAAATTTCTAGCACGAAACGATATAATTAGCGTCGACCATAGGACAACAAATATGAGTCCCTAAGGAATTAGCTAGGCATAGTACTGATGTAATTAGAACCCAAGCTAAGACTTGACCTGATGAAATCATGATAGGTCTACAGGTTTTTGGCATTTGATGTGTCTGCACTACCTGTATTTCAAAACTTTGTTCATGACAATAATATAATTGTTTTTTACGTAATCAAGGGATTCCCAAGATCAAACTGGACAGTGGAGTGAAGCCTAGACGCAATAAATATGTTTTGAGTTCTCAATGTATGAAATTTGCACACTTCATGTGATAGAAATAACCAACTCCTACACCACTTAAACTGTAAGATACGTCGTGTTGCTCCGCTCTCACAGCCCGCTTTCTACTTTTTCTGTTACGGGTTGACCGATATCGATGTGTGAGGGCGCTCCATCAAGTCGTACGTTAGACACTTTTGGTATTCGTACTCCTCCCCTGGGCCGTATCACTACTGCACTGAGAAAGCCTAAAAGGAAACGCGTAGTTGCGCCACCTAAAGCAAGATACTTGCCTCGGCAATCCCCTTCCTTTACATAGTGGTTTGATGTTGTAAAAAAGGATCTGAATAGTGCCATCTAATGGTAAGCAATCAGTGAAATATGGTACTCAAGTGTCCCAAATTAGTTGAAAGGGTTCCCTACCAACATTACAGCAGAAGGTATGGAAGGTTTATCGAATGTTACCTTATCATTTACCGGGGTTCCCAAACCTTATTTTTTTTAAAAACTGTCGAATTCGTAAAACAACTACAAGTACATGTCATTTATATATAAACGCTTTATTTTTATGACACACTGTGGAGTATAGTAAGTACGGCGTGACTTGAAATCTGGAAGTTGCCAGTTGCTAACGTCTTTGGGCAAGATTTGAACCAGGATTGTAACTCTGCTGGGATCTAGGAGGATACAGTTTTAATAAAGTCAAACCATACGCTTATAGGGAACATTAGGAACTGTGTTTTTCAAAACTTTCTAAAACATTGTGTTTGCTTCCCAGCTTCTTTTTTAAATGTCAAACCTGAATACAAATAACAATTTATACAGGAATACTACTTCCTGACTTCCAATATTTGTGGATACTCTACTTAAACAGTAGAAAAAGCTGGACAGTCTTACAATATATTTTGTTTATGATATTTTCTGTAAAAAATAATATTCTGATCAGAAATTCCAACATCATCGTGGCAAAGTGTACAATCTTATATGTTATGTATTGCTTTGGAATAAAGAACTATTGTGTAATACTAGACTAATACATAATGCATAGTTTAAGTACACTGATGTCGAAAAGATTTTATCTTACGTGACAAATTGTATGCACTCATTACGAAATTTAAATGCAAGTTGAAGTTGTGAAGTTCCCATACACAGTTCACTGTGACTAGACCGACAGCTCAACGTATCCTTCAAAAATATCTTCGGTACGTGATAATCTATCTGATGAAGGAATAAAAATGTCAAGTAACCACGGTAAACTAAAATGACGAATAGGCACAAAATCTAATTTCATAAAAAAATATATTTGGATATTCTTATCTTTTGTACTTTGTGGAATAAATATCATCTTGTCTAACATTAGTGTAAAATACATGATTTGATAAGAGGGCGACAGAATGAGTGAGTGATGAGTGAGTGAGTGAGTGAGTGAGTGAGTGAGTGAGTGGGTGGGTGGGTGGGTGGGTGGGTGGGTGGGTGAGTGGGTGAGTGAGTGAGTGAGTGAGTGGGTGAGTGAGTGAGTGAGTGAGTGAGTGAGTGAGTGAGTGAGTGAGTGAGTGAGTGAGTGAGTGAGGGGGTGGGTGGGTGGGTGGGTGGGTGGGTGGGTGGGTGGGTGGGTGGGTGGGTGAGTGAGTGAGTGAGTGAGTGAGTGAGTGAGTGAGTGAGTGAGTGAGTGAGTGAGTGAGTGAGTGAGTGAGTGAGTGAGTGAGTGAGTGAGTGAGTGAGTGAGTGAGTGAGTGAGTGAGTGAGTGGGTGGCTGGGTGGCTGGGTGGCTGGGCTTGTGTACGTGTGTGAACAAATGCTTATTGTTGTTCATTTTCCTGTTTTGTTTGAGGTTATTTACTTAATTCCTTGTACTTATTAAACTTATGAATGAAAGCAGAGACAAGAAAACACAACCTTGGTGGCGGCTGTAATGAAAGTCACCGACGACATAAGAAAAACAAAAGTCACAGACAGATAATTGTGCAGAGGGCGTTGTACAATGGTGGCCAGAGTATGGAAGTTTTTTCTTTGAGTTGATGCCTTGCGCAACTCTCCTTGGCTTATCACTCACTCGTGGTAAACAAAATACATATCTTCTAAACAGAAAAAGAAAGAATGTTGACAGGTTCGCGTCGGTAGAATGACGTCACTCCACAGTAAAATGAATATCAGGTGACCTAAGTCACATGACAAATCATGGCGATAGTTTGCGAGTTGGCTGATAGCATAGCATAGCATAGCGAACATGTAATGTAATGGCATAGTGTGCAATACACGATACAACATTATCAATATGGACGGCAGTGCCACTTTAGCGAGCGCTGCACGGTCAGCTACCTATAATATGGTATTACAGGTAAATGATTTGTAGTATTTTGTACTACTACTACTACTAGGACTCCAAGTCTAAGGTTTGCGTGTAGCGTATGCTAATCATTTACATAACAATGTACAATAACTTGTCAATCAGAACGAGTATAACCATAAAACCTCCATTGTTGGGTCTGTGGTATAACATTTAAAATGCAGACGATTCGTCGTCAGTCAACGGGTACTAGTGTATGGAGCGTTAAAATGGTCGATGTGATCTTAAACAAAGCGATGCATTCAGCTTGAAATGAGGGGTCACCGAGGTCATCAGAGAAACAGGGGTCAAAAGGTCATCCAAATACTAGTAAGCAGCTCAATGCACATGCACATACTACATGTTTTAAATAACCAGCTATCTATTAAATTCTCAGTGGAAGTATTAATGCTCAAATAACGCGTGTTACATTCCATATTTTAGCTTTTAATTTGTATTTCAACAGATGGTGTTCCGGGTTCTCACTTTCCTTTTGAATGCATTTATTTTAAGATACATCTCCAAGGAGATGATGGGTGTGGTCAATGTCAGGTAAGGATAACTTCCTCAACACTGTTCTAGATCTACAGTTATGTGTGTGTGTGGGTGGGTGGGTGGGGGTTCGGTCCTCGATATCAGTTTGCGATTAGACTAGTGTTGCGCCAGATCGGAGTTTAGATAAAACGTAGGGGAAAAAAAAGGTGCGAGCGACTGTCGACAGTCTACTTTGAACTTGTCATGAAGCCAGTGTCACAAGGTGTAACGATTGTCATTATTTTTATCATGTGACAGACTAACTCTACTCTACTCAACAACTCTATTCATTGCCCGTGAAGCTTTCCGTAGAGCTTGTCTTAGTAAAACAGATGATAGGAAATGGAGACAAGTTATCAACTTATTGTGGTGCACGTAAGTATATAAACCCTTATATTTGCTATGATAGCACATTTCAATACTACTACAATGTAATATGATACAACACAACACATCACAACAGAACAGAATATGACATGACATGACACAACAGAACTCATCACACAATACAACTCCACACAACACAACATAACATAATGCAACACCACACCACACCACACAAGATAACATAGCACCACAGAGAACAACACAACATAACACAATGCCACGGCATTTTGAATATCCCTATGAGGACCACATTTGAAATAAGTGTTTTTAAAAATACTTTTATGTGTTATGCTCGGTGATTTTTTATACCTTGTATTTTAATATGTACTTGTATAAATTTTTACGCAATTCAATTCAGTTCAAGACAACACAATGCAACACAACACAACACAACACAACACAACACAACACAACACAACACAACACAACACAACACAACATAATACAACACAACATAATACAACACAACACAACACATCACAACATAATATAACACAATACACAACTCTTAGTAAGACTCAGTGAAATGTAAAACCAATGAAGTTAAAACAAAGTGTACTTTTACAAATTAAGTAAAATGCAATAAATAGAATTCTCAAAAAAAAAATGTGGCAGATACCATATAACAATGATCTATCATCAGAGAATTGACAAGGACAATTCATCAATTCCTGAGTTATATTCCAGATACAGTTGGGTAAAGATGTTACTTTTAGAATAAGTGAATATTAAGCCATATTATGGGATATCCAACTTTTGAACTCTGTAACATTGACAGAATGGTCTTCACTTTGCGAAATATTGGGTTTTCATACAACTCAGCTTGACTAGCCTGCTTTACTACAATGAATTTACTGCAGATATTAACAATTCTACTAATAAAGCCTGTTTTTATGTAACACATTCATGTATCCAAACTGACAATGATAGAAAAATCTAAATAATTTCAATGAAAGATCTTAAAGAAATTCAGTTTTGACTTTCTGCGTACTCTAACATTGAACCTTTTTTGCCCTGTGTGACTGTTTGCTTGGGTTGAAATTTAACTTGTATGTTTCTTACAGAGTTCTGTTAGGCCTCCTTTGTGGATTGGCATTGGCATATTTCTGGTTGACAGTATTGGAAATCCCTAACCCTGACTCTATACCAAACTATTCAATTGGTGTGATAACATTTACAGTGTCAGCCATATTGGAACTTTTAGCTGAACCCCTCTTTGTTGTTGGCCAGGCACTGTTGTTTGTCAAACTAAGGGTGAGCTTGACTTCATTTGTTTCTTTAGTACCGGTAGCAGTGTAAGGAAGACCTTGTATACTCTTTATGTGAAATTATCATAAAACGATGTAAAACATGCATGCGTGCGTGCACGTGTGGATGTGGGCATGGATGCATTTGATTCATTATGTTTGAGTGTACACATGCTTTTATGTCTTTATCTCTGCATAGTTTCTGTTTTATGTGTTTGTGAAAGTGTTGACAGTAAAAAAAAAAGAGAAAATTAACATTTATCAGGAGGAAAATTATTAAAATTAAGACAATAAATGTATAGATTATCCCTTGTAAAACAATATCCAATTTGAATGAAATTGATAAGTTACTGATTGTATTTTGTTTGTACAGGTGATAGTAGAAGGAATTGCAATAATGTGTCGATGTCTGGTAACGGTTATACTAGTAGTCTACTTTCCACACTGGGGTATCGTAGCATTCTGTTGTTCACAGGTGAGGCAAATACATTAATTGAGATCTGTGTAGTTGATGTAATAATGTCCATTTGATAGAATTATTATGATACTATAGTATATATTTACTGCCATATTGATACTTGGCTTTGACTTTGTATATAAAGACATGGCAATATTTTCATTCTCTGTTTCAAAAAATGTGTATCATAATCATAATTTTACTGAAAATTTTTGATCAAATCATTGGTAATTTATATAAGGAAACAGCAAATTATTGTGTTGCGTTTTGATAAAGGTTGAAATCTTCTTATCATGTGATTGGCCTATTCAGTGTGTATAACTGTCTATTTTTCCTCTGATTTGCAGCTTGCATTTACATTTGTATATGTGGCTTTATATTATACATATTTCATCAAATATGTATACTCATCACATGATAAATCATTTCCATTGAAATCATTTCGAGATTTCTTCCCTAAAACAAGTCCAGGACAGGTGAGTTCCATGAATTTGTAATCAATTCATTTGACCTTTAACCTTCCATACATATTCATTTAATAAGAGAGGATTTATAGCTAGACAAGAGAAGAAAGTGTGAAAAGATAGGGGGGAAAAACCTCAGTAACCAAACCCCCTTGAATTTGAAAGGTATGGTAAGGGGCTGGTCATTTGTAACTGGAGGGTGGTGGGGGTTGGGGGAAGAATGCTTTGGGAAACATCTCTACAGGTAATGTCTATCACAAGTACAATGACAAATTCGATTTTAATGCTGTGAAGTGACTTGTTTGAATTTTAATTGTTATTACTTCCAACAAAGGTTACTTGCTATAAATTACATGGTATATATCAGTGACCACACAGAGAAATTTTAACTGGTGTTTGAACTGTCCATTTGTGTGTACTTTGATCAATTTGTTGTCTCCAAAATAGTCACTATTCACATAGTCACAATTCTTTGATAATGACATAGTCACTATTCTTTGACAATGACATAGTCACTATTCTTTGACAATGACATAGTCACTATTCTTTGATAATGACATAGTCACTATTCTTTGATAATGACATAGTCACTATTCTTTGATAATGACACAGTCACTATTCTTTGATAATGACATAGTCACTATTCTTTGACAATGACATAGTCACTATTCTTTGACAATGACATAGTCACTATTCTTTGACAATGACATAGTCACTATTCTTTGACAATGACATAGTCACTATTCTTTGATAATGACATAGTCACTATTCTTTGATAATGACATAGTCACTATTCTTTGATAATAACAGTCACTATTCTTTGACAATGACATAGTCACTATTCTTTGATAATGACATAGTCACTATTCTTTGATAATGACATAGTCACTATTCTTTGACAATGACATAGTCACTATTCTTTGACAATGACATAGTCACTATTCTTTGATAATGACATAGTCACTATTCTTTGACAATGACAGTCACTATTCTTTGATAATGACATAGTCACTATTCTTTGATAATGACATAGTCACTATTCTTTGATAATGACATAGTCACTATTCTTTGATAATGACATAGTCACTATTCTTTGATAATAACTCACTATTCTTTGATAATGACATAGTCACTATTCTTTGATAATAACTCACTATTCTTTGATAATGACATAGTCACTATTCTTTGATAATGACATAGTCACTATTCTTTGATAATGACATAGTCACTATTCTTTGATAATGACATAGTCACTATTCTTTGATAATAACAGTCACTATTCTTTGATAATGACATAGTCACTATTCTTTGACAATAACAGTCACTATTCTTTGATAATGACATATTCACTATTCTTTGATAATGAGATAGTCACTATTCTTTGATAATAACAGTCACTATTCTTTGATAATGACATAGTCACTATTCTTTGATAATAACAGTCACTATTCTTTGATAATGACATATTCACTATTCTTTGATAATGAGATAGTCACTATTCTTTGATAATAACAGTCACTATTCTTTGATAATAACAGTCACTATTCTTTGATAATAACAGTCACTATTCTTTGATAATGACATAGTCACTATTCTTTGATAATGACATAGTCACTATTCTTTGATAATGACATAGTCACTATTCTTTGACAATGACATAGTCACTATTCTTTGATAATGACATAGTCACTATTCTTTGATAATGACATAGTCACTATTCTTTGATAATGACATATTCACTATTCTTCGATAATGACTCACTATTCTTTGATAATAACAGTCACTATTCTTTGATAATAACAGTCACTATTCTTTGATAATGACATAGTCACTATTCTTTGATAATAACACAGTCACTATTCTTCGATAATGACTCACTATTCTTTGATAATGACATAGTCACTATTCTTTGATAATGACATAGTCACTATTCTTTGATAATGACATAGTCACTATTCTTTGATAATGACATAGTCACTATTCTTTGATAATGACATAGTCACTATTCTTGCATCTGTAGAAATGGACCAATCTTGCTCTAGCCAAGTTAACTTGGAGCTTTTTTAAACAAGGATTTTTCAAACAGATTTTAACAGAAGGTAGGGTGTGATTTAATATAGCAACGATTTTTAGTATTTTAGTAAATTAAAGAAGTTCGATCATCATTTTCTACAGCTGATACAGGTTATTCAAAAATACTTGTGTGCAACTGAAGACAAATTGTGTAAAATGATAAGTTTATTTGTTTATTTGTTTGTTTGCAGGTGAAAAATATGTAATGACATTCTTCAGTGTTGCAAATTTTGCTGACCAGGGACTCTATGACATCATTGCCAATTTGGGCTCCCTAGCTGCACGATTTATTTTCCTTCCAATAGAAGAGAGTGGTTACCTGTTTTTTGCACAGACATTGAGTCGAGGTGTACCTTTAAAAGAACAGTCAAAAGTAATCCTTTATTTCTACTTTAGGCTAAATAAAAAAAAAATTGTGTGTTTCCGATAAACCAACCGACCCTAGTTTAAGCCTCCAATCCTAAACATTTTTTAAGCATTTAAAACAAAAAAATTCTGTCTTCTTGACCTTCATGTGTCTGTTTTCTTTCTCCAGTCATGTCTGTACCATTTCTTTCAAATCAGAGCTGTTATTTGTTCCGCAACACTGTGAAATAATGGTGCGTCTTGAACGGTGGCGTAAAAGAGGCTGTGGTTTACGATGATGTGTCTGTACATATTTCATCAAATTATCACAGAAAGGGTATTCTGACAAACATTTTGTTTGTTTTGGGTCGAAGCAATATTTGTCAGAAATACAAAAAAAAACAAATAAAGATTTTTTAAAAAAAATTCTCGACCTGCCAACCCTTTTCTCTGAGGCCATGTTATTGGAAACACACAAGTATTTTTTTTTTTGCCTTAGGGAAGACTTTCTGTTTTACTGTTTTTATCATGACTTAACTGGGTTTAGTAGCATGGTGAAGTGTCTCTGTGAGTATGTATGTATGAATGGGTGTAATATGAGTGGTGAGTGAGTGTGTACATACGTATGTATATGTGTGTGTGTGTCTTTGTGTGTGTCTTTGTGTTGTTAAAATCTATTAGACTGATTGCCTCAGTATTTGGTGGTGACATTTACAGAGGGGTCTAGCAGGGAAACTTCCAATCAAAATGACTGCATCACAGGTGTGTGTTTTGGGTTAGAAAAATTAGTAGATAGTAGAAAGAAGTTAGTCAAACACTACTGAATAGATTGGTCTAAAATTTGGTGGAGATGTTTGTAGGGATTTGTAGATAAAGAATTGTTCATGACATGATAATCCCATCAATGATATGCAAATTAGGTCTAAACATATGATTTTCAGTAAAACATTTGGGTCTTCAAAACTGTGAAATAAGGTGGGAATTGTGATATTTTTAGGGAGGTGTAGATGAAAATTCATGACAGAGAATTCATTTGAAATAGATTTTTTAGTTTGTCAGATGCAGTGTCAACAACTGACCATGTCTAAAGTGATATTCTTGTGTCAGATGCAGTTTTATTGATACACCTGTAATGATCTTACCAATGTTTATTGTACCAATTTTATGTCTTTTTTGACAGGAATCAGTAACATTGGCCACCCAAGTGTTGGAAAATCTACTGAAGTTTGTATTTCTTATTGGTTTAACTATTTTAGTCTTTGGCTACCCCTATTCCTATCTGTTATTAGATTTATATGGTGGTACTTTACTGAGTTCTGGTACAGGTAAGGACAACACATTTCATTGATCTGTTTGTGGATTTTTTTATCTTTATTTACACTTCATGTATTTATTCTTTAAATTTTATGTGCTTCTGTCCCAAGGAGACCAGTGAAATTAAACCCTCATAGGCTCAGTGTTAATGCAATAGGAAACGAGAATGCCTGTGAAAAACTTGTGTTGTTTGGTAGGGTTAGACTGAACAATACTTACAGTGTGGCCAATTTAATGTATCCCAGATCAGTGCTCCAACCCCATCTACCTCAGTAATTGGCAAGTAGTTTTAACCACTTGGCCACTGGCAACCTTTATTAAGCTGTGAATGAGTCATAAGATATTAAAACCTCTTCAACAAGTTTTGTCCATCCTGACAAGGTATCACACTCTGCAGGACAAAGTATACACTTCAAATAAAGTGACACATATGCAGCAGTTCACATAATTGAAACAAAACATGACATATATATTTGTATACATATGTATATTCATGTCTCTTTTTTTCTGCTGTTGTACTTTTTTGTGCATCTATGAAATGTCATATCCCTTAGTTTGTATATCTATTAATGTTTGAATGTTGTATGGTAATTTTTTGTATCTTATAGGTCCTCTTTTACTGAAGTCCTACTGTGTTTATGTGTTGTTAATAGCTATGAATGGCACACTGGAAGCATATGTGTTTGCTGCAATGAGTAGCCAAGATGTAGACAGGTAGGTATAGAAAGCTTTCTTTCTACCTTCTCACAGGTACTTAACTATGCTGTCTGAATTTTAATCAACTTCACTAATTTACATATGCTGAAATATGTAATTCCTTATATGGTAATGATTTTGTATCACTTCAAATATTTACATATGCTGAAATGTATAATACCTTATATGGTAATAAATTTGTATCAAACCAAGAATTTACATACACTGAAATGTCTAATACCTTATATGGTAATAAACTTGTATCACACCAAAAATGATATACACTGAAATGTATATAATTCCTTATATGGTAATGAATTTGTATCACTTCAAAAATGTACATACAATATAAGTCTGTAAGCTAAGATTGACATAATTATGAACTATACATTATGATTATTTTCTGCTTCACTACAAGTACATTTATTGGATTTCAAGCTGACAGTTTAACTTTTCTTTCAGATACAACCACAAACTACTAGTTTTCTCTGTTGTATTTCTTTTTTTCTCATGGTTTTTCACCAAATTAATTGGTGTCCTTGGATTCATAGTCGCAAATTGTATAAATATGGGGGTCAGAATAATATTTAGGTAAGTTTTACAATTGTCGCCAGATTTCTTTCTTATATGTTATTTATCTGAAAAATGTCATAAATTAAAACCAGTATTGGATAATTAATCACCTATAACTTCAAATGAAAATTCATACAAAAAATGCTGCTAGTTATTTCTGCAAAAAAAACAGTATTTCAGATGTGTATTAATATAATTCATATTTTCATAAACTGTCCTATAAACATTACAACTGTATATTTCTTCCTTTACAGTTGTTATTTTGTTCAAAATTATTACAAAGAAACGGGTAAAAATCCCCTGAAGAGTCTTATACCATCAACACTGGTTCTAATAGTTTTTGGCATCTCCTTAGTTGTAACTGTTATTTCAGAGGTAAGAAAAAAATTATGATATGACAACAATCTTCTAGATCTTCTCTTGCCTTCAGTTTTCATTTGAAGCATTAGTTAACAAAACTAAAGAATTCATTTTATATTCTCTATATTCATTCACCATGTCAGATGGATTTCAATGATATGTGTATTGAACAAAGGTTATTTGATATATGCAAAAAATTATTGAATGTGAAATATATTATTATATTTGATTTCTTCTCTTTTTTTATACATATTTCACTAATTTGGATTTCATTGCACTGTCAAATACAGTAGTGGCAGTTAACAGAGAGCTATAAGTGATGACGATGAACACAAGACATGCAGTCCATTTTTACATCTCTTTTTACTTGTAATGTTCTTGTGTTTATGTGTCATTTATCATTCCTGTATCAAATTGTTTTCTTCTGTTTCAGAAGTTGTTTTGTTGTGATCAAGGAGTGCTCTTCAAGTTGGTTCATGTCTGTATCGGTGGTGTCTGCTGTCTGGCTGTTGCTTGTTCAGTTTATTTCTCCGAGTACGACATGATTGATTTTATAATGCAACAATTTGTCACAAAAAGGAAAGCTGTGAAAGCAACCAAGAAAGACTAAGAGTCCAGATTTTATTTCAAGTTTTTTTCATTTTTGATGAATATATGATTTTATCTGTTATTAGAAATCTTTTCATCATAAACCGTCACAATGTTAAATGAAAAGAAAATCATGGAAGACAGATTGAATGTTTATATCTGAAATTCAGATGTGATACAGAAATAAAATATTTCATAAATACAACTTGTGCCTGTTTTATTCCATGTAAGTTGATTTATCAGGTAGTGTGTGTTTATAAACACTTGTCTCCCAAGTAGTCTAGTGAGGGTCATCTGCCATGGGTGCAGTGTTAATGCAGGAGGAAACTGGAGTCCCCGGGGAAAACCTGCAGTTTGGTAAAGTCAAACTGAAAGACACTCTTCTTACTTAGTGTGGTAAATTAAATCAAAATCAAACCCTTAATGGGTTCAAACCCCGATCGCAGTGGTAAGAGGCAACCGACAACCCTTTAGATCTTACAACCCTTAGGCCTCATGCCTTTGGATGTTTAATTAATTGCTCTTGCCTATCAAATACATTGGGAATGAGGGTAGGGGTAGGGGTGGGTGTGTCAGCCTATCAAAGAAATGAGGATGGGTGGGGAATTTAACAACCTATCAAATACATTGGAAATGAGAGGGTACGGGTGGGTGGTCATTTTATGATCTGATATAAACAATGGCTGATCATACTGCCTTCTGGGCATCAGCTGTAGCTGTGGCATTCATTATTCTGTTGATGGCTGGCTGACCAGGACAAACTTCAAGGTCGATGGTTATTGAATAAACTCTTCAATGTATTATGTTGTTATTCATTTGATCTACCACAATGTAGTCCTGCTTTAAGAGTAAGTTGGGAGTTGATTCTCACCCTTTTCCATGTTGTCAGAATCAAGTCTTGACTTACTGTCTGCAAGCAGGGCTAGCCACACTGATGAACATTGGCCCTTTTCCATGTTGTCAGAATCGAGTCTTGACTTACTGACAGCAAGCAGGGCCTACCGTACACTGATGAATATTGCATAGTTTGGGTCTGAATGGTAACTTACAAAGAAGTTGCTTGTCTCGTCTGATACTGTTTAGAAAAACATTCCATTCTGAATCTGCCTACCTAATGTTGGACACATGTTCACTGCAGATTCTCATAGGGAGTAAAAACAAGACAAATACCACACATTGTCAAATTCATTATCTTTATTGAGCTGCATACTTAGAGGACATCCATTCTACAACGTCATCCCCAAACGTCTTTCAAAAAATTCTCATTTCTCTTGAGTCAAAAATTCAAAAATATATTTCTTATATTATCCATAATTTCATCAGAAAGCTTTTCTCACTGCTGGGTGCACTAATAAATATGACCTTGACAACATTGGCTTGTATTCAGTTCAGTTTCTTCGAGTTATATCACTGTTCAGATACATACACACATCAAACGTTTTGTCTAACTATTCAAAGTACAGATACTTAATACACACATCAACACAATTGAAGACTGGGTAGCACTTTGTGTCTACAATATACACACAATACATCTATTGCAAATCTCAATATAGGTGCATGAAGCCAATAGAAATAGTGTTGGCTGGAAGTTTGATTTCGCACTGTGTTACCGCACTTCTGGTCAATGTGTGAAATTCGCAATAGATGTATATATCCAGTGTTCTCTCAAGACTTTGACATAGCACGTAAGGTAATTTACATCACAATTTGTATAACTGATAGATTAATTTATATGCTTTTCAAAAATCTAACACCATAGGAGGTCTTGTGCCATGATGGTGTTTGGGGAGAACACTGGCTTTCTAATGAAAAGTGAAAAGTAAACAATACATCACAGTTGTTTAACTTGGACAAGATGATCTGTTTTGAACTGAAAAGGATATGAAATACAGCCCATGTAGATATTAAATTACAGGTGTGGAAGTTAAAACAAATCAACTCTAAATGAATATGAATCTTTTTGGAAATATCAAATGGTCAAACAAAATGTGTACAACGTTTCCAAAACTAAGTTTGTAACTTCACTAATTGTGATCAGCCAAATGTTGAGGACTCTGAAACAGCAACTCACACATTGGTGACATAGTAAGACACACTTGAAGTTAGCAGAGGTGTACCACGTAAGTATTACCTGGGAGAGTTTAACTCACTAACTTACAATATTACTCTGTGCCAGGAATACAAATCTATGACACTTGGTTGATTGTTACTGACTTGACTGCAAACTAAATGAACATAGGTAAAGACATGTATTGTCTTGATTGATGACATCCTTATCACTTATTACTGTTACAAAAGTACATTCCACGTTATTATTTTTGTTGCACAGGTGACACAACTAGAAAGTAATATTGGGGTGGACAACATTCACAAAACTTGCAAAAATTTAAATGGGCAACACAGGTATGACTAATTTTATCCTTAATAGCTCCATTTCTTTGTTTTGAAGGGGGAAATAAAAGTTATGAGTTTCACAATGGTCACGCAATGCTGAAGCCATGCCAGCTTGGAGAACAAAAAGAAGCCCCTAACATTGTTTATTTCCCACAATTCCTTAGCTAGATGAACCAATTCTTACAACTCTATTTTAGAGAAGTTACACAAAACAAGGTTGATGAAAAAACTTTTCTGGGTTCTCTAAAGAAATGAAGCTAAAGATAAAATCAGCATCTTCTTTGTTCCCCCTAACAAAGCCACTAACACTCATAATTGATTCACCTGCAACATTCAAGGTACACATCAGAGCAGCTCAGAGTCACACGTCTCTAGGCTGTTTATGAATTTAAACACACACACACACACACACACACACACACACACACACACACACACACACACACACATTAGGGACTATCGCACAATGTCACACAAGCTCAAGAAATGAACTTCCTTTAAGGGGAGGGTCTGGCATCAATGTGATAACTGAACTTCCCTTTTCACACTTCTAACCAGATTTCGAAAACTTTCATGCTTTCGATGATAACAAGTTCTGTATTTACTACTGAGATGTTGATAAGTTGATTAAAATTTACTTTACTAATGTGATATACAGTGCTGGGTTTCTGGTAGTATTTTAAAGTGTTTACCATCAAGTTTTCCCATTGCCTCAATCATACTACAATTTTCATCATGGTTAACATCATATATAAACATGTCGATGTCACACTTGTGAACATTCGTTGAGAGGGAGGGCTTGTCCTAAACAAACTAAGTTCATTTATTGAGCTTGTGCGACATTGTGCAATATTAGACAGACACTCTACAAGTACTACTAAAACCTGTACATTATTATCTATACAATGTATTATTGTGTTTTGAAATTCATATCTGACCCGACGACATTCACTTATGGGAATCAATTTTATCACATATGATGGATTCTAAATTATACTTCACCATCATTACCATGGCAGTGTAAGATACACCCCCCCCCCCCACCCACCCAACACAAAAAAAAATACAAATCTCAAAATAAGTACCACCAACTGTTCTAAAGTTATCACTTAAAGGCTTTACCATCAAATATCCTGCCTTGAAATCACAGAAACTCTAAATTTTACAACTTTTCAAGGAATCCATTGTTCAATTTTGAATGGATAAAGTTAAGCTAGTACCTGTAAACTTTTTCTTCTTCAATTTTTATGACATTTGTTTCTTACATTTTGTTGAAAAATATGGGACCAGTCTGAAAATGCATACAATATATTGTATGTTGTCAAGCAGGTTTATCTACACCTATTAAATGAATAAGCTTTGATTTTATAAAGATATGGATCAAGCAGTACATCTGCATGCATATATTAAAGAATAGCGCTTTTACTGTTTCTGAATACTGATTGCTATTGAAGCCAAGATATAGTTGAGATGTCGGTATATTGATGGCATCTATGGTGCTTCTACAAAGAGAGAAATCTGTTTGCCTTGTAGTGAAGATCTGAAACAACTCCCCCCTCCCCGACACTCTGACATTGTAATACATAATTTGACACAACAGTACACACTGACTTGACACTTGAAAGGAGTGTTAAAAATCCTTTGGTGACACTGAATGACTAAGAACATCTCTTGATAAACGTGTTAAAGTTTAGTACCAACAGAACACATTACACATGACATACATTGTGGGAATTCCTATCAAACATTGAGAGAATCTGTTGAAAATAGTTCATCATATTCATATTGATAACACTGAAATAGTATATCACACAAGAGTCCCTGCATTCTTTTTCTTCTTTTTTTTGCATATTGAATAGAATAACACCTGTCCAACAAACCACACCCTCAGACAAGTTGTGCGGTAGTATGCTAAGGCTGGTCACAAAATCTCAATAAATACATAAATAAACCGTTATTACAGATAATTTTAAATGTCAATAGAATAGTGTATAAGAGCAATTTCATGACCCCCCTCTAAGGCTCTAACCATTTACAATGTAACACAGTTCCTAATGTATAATGAGAGTGGTTTGTTGGAAAGGTGTGTATTACCAAGCATCATTAAAACTGCCTGTGGAAAACAACTCAGTTCTGACTCTACTTTCTCTTGGAACCAACAAGGCACAACTTCATCAACTTTGCATTTCTAGAATCAACCCAGTATGAAGGTTGTCAGGATCAGAGAGTCTTAAAGACTTTGTGTAGTGTTACATTTATTCTCTGGACTTATGGACTTACAACAAGTTATAACCCCTCCTTCCCCCACACCCCCTCCAAACAATCTTGTGTTGTTATATATGGTACTCATTCTCAACAACAAAGACTGCAGGTTATTTTATCTGATATTGTAATCAAATGTTGTTACTGTTAGTACGGTGAAAGGTACATAGTCAGATAGTGCAAAAGCGTGTATCACAATTATCGTAAAATGTAATATGATGAAGCTGACAACCTCCACACTGATTTCTTGCATAGACAATACACCACCCTATCAATTTAATAGTCTCCCTTCATATCCCCCCTCAAACTGTCAACCCTTCCATGAAATCCCTCAATTTGTTCATAAAAGAGGGATATACTTTGACAGATTTTACTAACTATCCATCACAATCTCATTTTTTTGCATGAAAATTACAGCACCAAACGTTTCCTTCTACCCAACCTAAAACCTTCTCTACTCTGCTCTAGTCATTTAAAAATAACCTGTTCCCCGTGGACATCACATTCACAAGATTTATAGTGTACTCTCAAGTTTAACAACAAAATACCCATCAAAGATTCAAAATGCATTTTGCATTTGGATTTTTCCACTTCATTTTTAACCTCATGACCTTTAGTGTTTTGTTTTGTTACTACATACTACAGTTTCATTCAATTCATCAAAATATATTCTTCCACTTGTTAACAAAACTTTCTTTCTTCACTTCAACATAAATTCTGAACTCACGACTATCTTGACACCTGCTCCATAAATGTTAAGTCATTTTTTTTTTAAATGTAGTATAATATACAATGTAGAAGTCTCAGCAGACTACATCCCTAGTTCATACAACCACACTTCTACATGTATGGATATCATGTCTCCATAATGTGTGCACCCCATTCACATCTCTATATATATCTAAGTCAGTTAGACTGAACACATGTTTCTAATCTATTCTACATCTTATAAGCTTTCTTATTCCTCTGAGGAGTACAGGTAACTGATACTCAGACTAAAATTTGACAAAGCGTTAGCGAAAATGATTACATGCTCTGCTTAAAGAACTTTGTTGTGTAATACATACATCTACTCTATCAGTACCCCCGAAACAGCAAAGCTCTAAAGCATGCATATCATTTCCTAATACTTGATCACGATTCAACATATCAGCCTTAGATTTTCAGATATTCATTTTCCTAGTGTACAAGGCTAGACATGGTATTATATAATATTCACAATCTTGTTTACTTTTGTTCAGTTTGTCCCAGTTTAGGGCTATTAAATTGTTCAATACATGGCTGACAGTTATGGTCCTTTCCTTGCATGTATAGTACTTGTCTTTGAACACACCTAACTGTGTGTGTATTAAAGTGGCGTACCCACTGAAATATAAAGTATGTACATTCCAGTTTTCCAGGGGTGAAAGATTTTGAGTTGTGTGATTTGATCACTTCTCGCAGCAAACTGTTCATAGAAAGCAATCTTGACTCTCTCTATGTGATGACATAATTTGATGGCAGGTCCTGGCTGTAATTCCATCACTTAGCAAACTGTTCGTAGAAAGCAATCTTGACTATCTCTATGTGATGGCATAGTTTGATGGCAGGTCCTGGCTTTAATTCCATCACTTGGCAAACTGTTCGTAGAAAGCAATTTTGACTCTCTCTATGTGATGGCATAGTTTGATGGCAGGTCCTAGCTTTAATTCCATCACTTAGCAAACTGTTCATAGAAAGCAATCTTGACTC
The DNA here is from genome assembly GCF_964340395.1 of Glandiceps talaboti. NCBI lineage: Eukaryota > Metazoa > Hemichordata > Enteropneusta > Spengelidae > Glandiceps > Glandiceps talaboti. The sequence goes on from NC_135549.1 coordinate 12,868,125, forward strand.
TTTCTATGTGATGACATAATTTGATGGCCGGTCCTAGCTTTAATTCCATGCATTCTTGTACTGTGGGTAGTGTAAGTAGGAGAAGAGCCTGGCCATCTATCTCCTATGAAAATAGAAAAAAAACACGATTTTCTGCAATGATTAGTAAAACTGTAACAATACACCAAGACTTTATCATTACAATCCCACATGATGAAACACCATGTTAATGCACTGCCATGAATCATTCAAAATAGTGTCAATGGCACTGCAGCCCAACTGTACAGTTTGGGCAATGATCGATAATTTTATTTTTTTGAGGGTTTAATTAGTGGGACATTATTCAGTTTTGGCAAGTTGATTCATTGTTATCTTTACTTAATGTATTGATGCTTGGCTGTTGCTATATGTATGTCCATGGTTGCTATGCAATTTGTGATTATTTTGAATGTTCATTCACTTGACTTCACTTCATAATTGGCATCTCAACAAAAGGCCCTGGCATTTGGCTGTTGCTATAGGTATGTGCATGGTTGCTGTGCAAGTTGTGAATTTTTTTTTAAATGTTCATTCACTTGACTTTACTTTGAAGTCATCATTGGCATCTCAACAAAAGACTCTGACAGTTGGCTGTAGCTATGGGCAAAGGTATGTTTATATATGGAAGGTTTATTCAATTTCCAGTTAGCCATCATTATTTTTGCAATACAAAACAATAATTTTACTTTGCTATGGCCGTGGACTTAGTTGCTAGGCAGAATGAATCTATTTTTCAGATGTGTATCCTACGTGCCTTGAAAATTTCTTGACAGCAGGGACACAAAAAAAGGAAGTAACAGGGTGTGTGAAAGGAGGAGGAGCTGACTAGAAATCTGACAGATCTACATTTGGTTGCATATGATATTTACACAAGAGCTCAACGCAACACCAGTCAATTGTATCAGATGCCTAAGAATGTGATATGTCATAAAAACTTATTGTCTTGCCATATTTGGGCACTATAACAACTCTTATTGTCTTGCCATATTTGGGCACTATAACAACTCTTATTGTCTTGCCATATTTGGGCACTATAACAACTCTTATTGTCTTGCCATATTTGGGCACTATAACAACTCTTATTGTCTTGCCATATTTGGGCACTATAACAACTCTTATTGTCTTGCCATATTTGGGCACTATAACAACTCTTATTGTCTTGCCATATTTGGGCACTATAACAACTCTTATTGTCTTGCCATATTTGGGCACTATAACAACTCTTATTGTCTTGCCATACTTGGGCACTATAACAACTCTTATTGTCTTCCCATATTTGGGCACTATAACAACTCTTATTGTCTTGCCATATTTGGGCACTATAAGGCATTCTAACAACTCTTACTGCTATGTATCAACTACTTCCCTAGGCTTTCTGTCTCATGGAAGAATTTCTACACAACATCTCTCAGGGTCAATAACAAACATCTTGTAGTGCCTCGTGGCAAGGCAATAAGTGACAAAATATTGCCTACTTGGTTGGTGTACACTGTTAAGTAGGCCAGACTTGACTAGACAAGTCCATAACTGACTTTAAGCCATCATACATACCTGTTCTTTGAAAATCTTGGCTAAAGGTGCACAGTCAGTAGTCTTGATAAAGTCTACAACTTGTGATACCGGCCAATGGAGTGGATTACTTTCAAAGAGTAAAATTTCTTCTGAACTTTTGTCCTGAAAGGTCAAAATATATAATTATGTTTTCAAAATTTCAACACACTTGATACTCTTTGCCACTGGCTAACACACATGGGGTTTAAATGTAATATTACATAGGTAATGTTCATGTAGTGTCATTTACGTGCAGCTATTGGCTTGATTTTGATATTTGACCAGCTGGTCATACTCAACTCAATGTAATATACCCTTCGTGCTCATCCACTGGGGATAATACTAGCTCCTTTGCACACAAATCACATGTGTTTACTATACTTATTTACTCATTAAATTGTCATATCGCTGGCTAATTCCATCTAAGAGCAGCTGTAAAGGATGACTCACCCTGCTTTCTGTTGTGCGTTTCTTTGATGTTGAAGAACCATCACCACTTGCATGATGGTGATGGTGTTGATGAGGTTGTCTGTGATGATGGTGGTGGTGATGATAGTGGTGGTGATGTGAAGAACCACTAGCTAGTGCTCCATATCTGGTGATCATCTTCTTGCCTCGTTCTCTGTCAGGTAGTATTTTGGGAATCTACAACAAAATAAAACACACAAATTTATTATTGTTGGAAAAATTATGACATTCTGCTAACTTTCAAATTTGTGGAAATATTCATTAAAATGACCCTGACCTTGACATAACCCTACCTTATTTATTGACAATAACACTATATGTAGCACAACTGAATATACTTTAAAGTAATTTTTTTTTTAACAAGACCTAAGTTTGCTATCTTTATCCAAAAATAACACTTCTATATACAAATTACACACAAGAACCATGATCAAATCATCTTGCATTCATCTTTTAGATTCCAGCAATGCTTTAGCCCTTGTCATTATCAGTGGTCTTACCTTTGCTCTTTTAGCTGATTCCAGCAATGCTTTCGCCCTTGTCATTATAAGTGGTCTTTTCATTCCGACTTTAATTTCCAGTTTTCTTTCCTTCTTGTGTTTTTTCCTTTTCACTACTTTCTCCTCCTCTGCTATCTCCTCCCCTTCTTCATCTTCTTCTCCTTCTCCTTCTCCATTCTCAATATCATCATCATCATCTTCCTCCTCCTCCTCATCATCATCTTCGTCATTTCCTTTTCTTTCTCCAGCTTCTTCATTAGAGGATGTTCTTTTCTTTCTGTGCACAAATGGTTTCCTCCTTTTCCTGCGTTTTCCAGGTTTCCTGGGTCCATGTTCTAGGTTACTGTGACCACCTGGAGGGCGTCCTATCCTGCTTCTCTTTTTCTTACCATAGTAGTGTGCTAAGATATAAAAGTGAAGATTCTGTGTTTATATTTATCTCATATTTTCTTCACAGACTTCACAATTCTCTCTTTCAAATTTATATAGGCAATCATTATACATTTATTACAAACCTAAAGTGAACTTGACTCTATGTTCTTACTTTGTTCACAGTCATTATATATATTACTACAGTAGCTATAGCAACTGATGTCAGGAACTTGAGTCTATGTTCTTACTTTGTTCACAGTCATTATATATTACTACAGTAGCTACAGCAACTGATCTGAGGAACTTGACATTGTACTTACTATATTTAGTTTTGGTGAGCATAGAGCAATTCTCAGGACAGTTGTCTTCAATCTGTCTCAGTGCCACCAAATTTGGACAGCATTCTAGTTTAATACACATATCCCTACAGAATTTATCTACTTCATCAGCAGCTTTGCAGATTTCAACCATTGCTCTGTAACTCTTGCCTTTGTACCTGAAAAAGACAAATAATGTCAGGAATTGTCATACAAAGGACACAAAACTTGTATTTTCATCAGTAAGTTTTATATTTTTAACATTTATCCTAATCACCACTCATGTGTTATTTTGCCATAGGTGCCGTCATTTGCTCATTTGCATGTTGATGTGGGCATGGCTCTTGTTCACTTGACTAGCAATCTGATCTCAGTTGTGATCTTTGAAATATGCATTGATAATTTGCTGTTGCTATGGGTATGGCTCTTGTTGCTAGGCATAATATGTCCATTGTTTGGTCACGTATATACCCTTCCTGGTTACATCTTTGCTAAAGGCTGCCATACTAATGGGTGAGGTCAGGGTTACTATCAACTGTTATGCCCATGTGTCTTGAACTACATTTTCAGGTGGACACCTCTAGATACATCCCTACTAAATTTTAGCCCCATCTGCCTGGCAGTTATGAGTTTAAATTTTTGACTATGACAAATCACATTTGATCACTCATTTGCATATCAATGAGATAATCTTGTGTTCAATAATTCTCACATCAGACACCCCTATAACCACCTTAACAAATTTCAGTTCAGAGTTTCACCAAATATTGCATCTTTTTTAGACCTTATTTGTGTATGGGACCATATATACATGCACAATTCTTCATCTCATGATCACTAAAACATACCCACCAATGTTCAGATCAAACTGATTGTGCTAAAAACTAGTTTTATGGGCTTCAGTTTACAAACTTTAAATGGCTGACATAATGACATTCTATCTCCATCTGTTCCAATCTACTGTAACTTAGAATAGTGTCAAATTTATTGTGTAAACATATAATATCTTCTTCAATATTCTTTCATTTATTCGATGACGCACCCCCCCCCCCCCCCCCCCCCCGAAGTTTGTATCATTGTAACCCAAAATTATGAACTTTTAACAGAGTTGAAGATTTGACAAAAGTAGCTATTAACCACTCACTTTGCTTTCATAACTTGTAAATGTCCATTCATTCCGGCAGTCTCTTCATGTTCCACTTGTAATTCACGTAGTACTCTGGGTGGTTTGTAGGCTGCGTTGATAAGAAGTGAGATCACTTCCTTTAGCACCAAAGTCACAATACCGGGACCAACTGCCCTCGGTAGTTCTGCAATGCGTCCTTTATTGAGATAAGGTCCAGAGAAACACTTGTGATTGAAGTAAATCTTTGGACTCCAGTGAGATGCTTTACCTGTTAGAACAAGGAAAATGAACATTTATTTGGAATACTTATCTGAGATCTAATAGAATCCAACACCTCAGTGGGTTGAGATGGAATATCTCACACGAGTTGGGGAATAAAATTTCCCTAACGAGTGTGAGACATTCTATCTTAAACAAATTAGTGTGGGATTATATTTCTCATGTCCTCTTTGTTCTGGCAAAAATAAAATTTAACTTGCACATTGCTTCAGACTCTGGGATCAAATTGATCGAACACTGCTTGTCTCACACTCTCAGCTTGCAGGGACATGAGAAAATAGTTAAATATTCTCTTTTTTAAATTATACCCAAAATGATACAAAGACTAACAATAATTGGCAGAAAGTGAGGGTCCTACCTTCTTCCCCTGATTCATCTCCTCTTGGTGGACCTTCCCTCATCTTTTGATACAAGTCTCTTCCAGGACTGAGAGGTGTAGATTTACTGGAAACTCTGTCAAAACACAAAAATTATACTTAAATTTGTTTGTACATGTTACTGTTAAGTGAAAGGTAATGATTTTGCCAAGCTTCCCATATCTCCCCAAGTGTAAAGGGCAAAAGTAAAGTGCATGCTATAAAGACAGTTAAAATACAAATTGTGTGTACTCACTGTTTTTCTGGCCACACAACTGCAACCTTTTTAGTCTTCTTCACTGTAATATAAGAAAAAAATTCAATGAATTTGTTCTCTAATTTCTTTCCCATGTGAAATGCTTATCAAACATGAATTGTTCTCTCGGGTTAGTCACCAGAGGGCACTGTTCATTGAGGAAATAGTGATTTGGGATGTTATTATTCTTGACATTTAGGGATGCTCTTCTGGTACATGGTAGGAGAGGGGTACAAGTTTACATGATATTAATACTAAATTGTGATAGGAAGGTGTTAGTCACAGAAAAATATTCCAAATTTTGAATTTTTGTCTCAAAGTCTTAAGTTAAGTGTACATACGAAAATACTAATGTTTGAAATGTATGTGCTGTATAAGGATTTGTCAGGTTTGAGGTCATTATTGTTCATACATGTGTTATCATAAGCAATGAAGTGGAAAAGGGGTTACTTATAACATAGCCTGTACTTATCAAAATATAATCAAACACTTTCACAGAGGGCGATGTTCAAAGTAACAACATTATAAGACCTACCTAGCAACTTCTTGGGTTGTTTCAGAGGATAGCCAGTAGATTCACACCATCCAACAGGGAACATGTCATGTGATTCTACATCCACAATGTGATTGGGTAATTTCCATCCATCAAAGTGCAACCACATGTGCCTGTCAATTATCTTTGTAACTGTGGCAACACAGATCTGACTAGCATTGAATGGATTGATTGCTTCTAGTTTCATACCTCTTTGGAATTCATGATCAGGTGATACCTACAAAGAAAATTTTAACTATTTAGGCATGCACTTTGATTTACTAATTTGCAAATATGTAACTGTTTGTAATGCAACACTTTTAAATCTAGGTATAGAGGCAAAAGTTTGTCCATGAAGTCTTCATTGAAGAGAAACACCCCCCCCCCCCCTTTTTTTTTTATTTTGTGACTAATACATGAAATGGATATTTTTGGTTCTAATTTTTGACTCAGACAGTAATGGTCAATGTCCAATATAAGGACACCACTAAATTCTTTCTGTGCCATCACATACGGGTCCATGTTTATTTTAACAGAATAGTGGCTCATCTTATGATAGCAAATTTCAGTAGTATAAAGCACTCAAGTATTTCTATAAGTTGTCTACTTAGTAGATAGAGAGACAGATGGACAGATGCATAATAGTTTAGCACCCACTTTAGATTATGATTAACATTTAGGTGCAAAACAGTTCTTTGTCAGAGCTATAGAAAAAATTGGTCCAGAACAAAACAATGATCCCATGTAATACTTATGATTTCACTGATAACACTAATGTGAGAGCCTGGGATTAAACTATAACCTAAGTCTGGATATACTTACTGTCCTGAAAAACGGCTTAGGGGCAGCAACTGAATTGCAGTGTTTGAGGTACTCATTCCAATCAAAACGTGTACAATCATAGCCTGAAAAATTAGATTAGAGTAAATGGCAAATAATGAGTTTAATATGTAATAACATATAATTTTTATTCACATGTCATTTTTATATTATTTGTACTCAAATGAAAGTAATCAATCTGATGAGTTTCTAGTACTTACCATTGGGTACTGTTATTTGTACTCCATAATATCGACACCAATCCATGGGAAATAAACCACCACAGCCTCCATAACATAGAAACTGTACTGGTGTCTTGTCTGCACTCAGGTCATCAATCTCAACCAGGAAGTAGAAAGCATTGAACACTTTCACAACTGTTGCAGGACAAATCTGTGATGGAGCTTTGGGATTGATAGCTTCTAACTTCATACCAACACGGAACATGTGCTCTTTCAATACTTGTTGATTCTGAATCAAGAACAAAATATGTGACACTTAGAAAGAAATTTTGCAAGTTCCAATTGTTGACTTTTTGCATCTTTATTTTTCTCGCATTATGTATATGTGAACAAAGTTGAATGTTAGCTGTGGACAAAATATACACATCATCAAAAGGGAAATACTGTGTTTCTACACACATCCGGGGTACAGCCACCTGAGCAGCATGTATGTGACCTCCTATATGATGTTGTAAAGTGAGGCCACTGTTGATGGCAATGCAAACAATGACTAGGATAATGCTAATTTGATATAATTCTATAGTGACAATGAAGATCATACAACAACTGGATAAAATAACAAGAGAGAAACCTGAGTGTCTTATTTAAATTTGGTGATGGCAATCTCACAAGTGGGTGTCTGTGTGGCAGACATCCTGTAACTTACCCTGAAGAAAGCTTTTGGTAAAGGCATTTTGTTAGCAGCACAAACAACTTTTTGATGTATATAGGTCCATTCTACAGTTGAAAATGGTGCCCCCAACATCAACACTGTGAAAAGTAAAGAACATAGAGATTATAACTCATAAACAATTGATAATGCAAACCACAGTGCACTGTACTGTAACTACAAAACAGGAAATATATAGTGTAATCGTAACCATTGTGAAGCTATGTTGAAGATGTCTAGATAAATAGCACTTCCGCATTCTAGGCCAAGTTGATATTCTCGGTGTCAACAGTGTAATTTACATATGCTGTTAATAGTGACATGATAATATTGGGTCACTGTTGTCCTACCCATAATAGGCAATGATGTAATGATATTATCTCATTAAATATTAAGTTATTCAGGTGGGCAATGGCACACATTTGATTTCGTTTCTATTTTGCTACCAAATGTAATTAGAGCATACACATACAATTGTATGCAAATAGGGTGGCCCACGATGAATGTGGATTTTTTTAACCTCCAACACTACCGTCAATGTGGAGAGGTGAACAAGGAAAACAGATAATTTTGGGCTAGCTACTTTTTAGACAGAGATAGCAATAATGATGATGATGTTGAATAATTTTATGGGTGTTAGGAAGTCAACTTCAACTCTCTGGATTTTACTGAAAGCCTACTTTAAAACTTTAAAACACTGATGCAATGTAATATTCCATAACTGGTTGATACACTCTTAGTGTCTTTTCTAGGAACACAACATAACACTATGGATTACCTGTAAGTGGCTTAAGTACGTATCCCTTTTCTTGAGCCCAGCCTACAGGATGGATTCTATGAGATTGGTAAAACAGCCAAAAGTCGTAAGCATCTGTTGTAGCTCCCTCCCACCTTAGTAACAATCTACCACCATAATTCTCTTTAATTACAGCAACCCATACTTCAAGGGGGTTCAAAGGATGTGTAACTTCCACTTTCATGCCAGGTTTGATTTGATCTGCAGGAGCTCGACCTGCATCCTGCAAGAAATTGAAAAACAAACATTTTTAATACATATTTTGAAAGTTTTAAATTACAATGTGATTAGTTTTAGATCATTAATATGGATTGATCTGTCACGTGACCATAACTATGAAATAATAAACTTTATTGAGCATCACTAAAGTGATGTCATTTAGACCTTTTTACCTTAAACCAACACATCTGTACATCTTTTAGGACACTTATTTTCTGCTTTTAACCGTACTTGGAGCAAAATTATACATACAGATGATGCTGACAATTACTGGTAATGGTTTGTAAGTCTTTAGCTAAGTTCACTGCAATTGTTGCGGTAAACAATGCCTATATCCTTTGTATCTCAAAGTGATCTGATCAATCTGTAACCACGTATTTCCCTAAATGAACAGACATGGTTTTCTGCTTTTCCATATGTTCAAACTAGGTTGCATCTTTGAGATACATTTATTTGAGCTACTTTTGAAATTATTTAAAACCTTCAAATTGTACTTGTAACATAGAGATTTCCTTTTTTAGTTTTAGACTTGAACTTGTTTTATCAAAGTCAAGCTCATATACTGGGGTGTCAGGAATTTATGGTATTGGTAGAGAGAGAGAGTAACTACCCTCCTACTTAGTGATGATGCCTTTACTTCACAAAAAGTCATTGTACAATCTTGTACAATATTTTCCATTTGTCTAATGATCACAAGTTCTGAAAATATCAACTGGTATGAACATGTACTTTGTGTACTTTATGCTAAAATTTAAATCATTATATTCATTTTAAAATTAAAAGTTCACAAAATGACTTACCCCTTCCAGTAGAAATACTGGAGCTGTAATTGCACCTGTGAGGTCCTGCACTAAGAATTCACTCCAGTTATCACATTTATCTCTGATGGCTGTTGAAATGAGAACAAGACCAGGTATTACAATTTAGTCTACATTAATCTGAAAAAACTTTGAAACAAAAATGGTCAAAATGATCTCTATGGTACTCAAGGAGTCAATATACCAAACTTAGTTTAACATAAAGTGCAAAGATAGCTTGATAAACAATTCACTGAAAAGTGTGATGTTACTTCTATCATTACATTATAAACGTGTGTGTGTGTGTGTGTGTGTGTGTGTGTGTGTGTGTGTGTGTGTGTGTGTGTATGTGTGTGTGTGTGTGTGTGTGTGTGTGTGTGTGTGTGTGTGTGTGTGTGTGTGTGTGTGTGTGTGTGTGTGTGTGTGTGAGCGAGTGCTGCACTATACTTACATTCTGGAGGAGCTAGTTGCTGACTATGTTGGGCACACCATCCTATGGGGTGTAGATCTCCTGATGTGACATCACACCAGAAATCAGCAATCCTGTCACTTTCATATCCATCATATCTCATTAGTAACAGCTGCCCACACGTGGCAATGACTGTGGCTACCCAGTATGTCTTCACATGACCTGTGGGTATATTCCGATTGACCACTTCTAGCTTCATTCCGGGCACAAAAGGGCTTTCTAGACTTGATTCAACCTATTGGTAGGTGTGGAAGATGGTGTTACATTTGAGTACATACAGGTTTTCAGTTTTACAATTCACTCTGCAATTACATTTTCTTCCCTTTAAATTGTTGAAAACATTAGTGAAGCAGCCCAACAACTATGTCTCACAAACATAAGTTTAGGTCCTTTGCAATAAATCTTTCAAATATTCATTATTGTTCTGGGGCAATGTTTTCTTTTCTTCCTATTTGTAAAGACAATTCAACTTGATATAGTGTAGTGAACACTTAACATTGAAAACTGCTAACAAGTAATAAGCTATGGTCCAGCAAGTCTTAGTCAATAACATAGTCCTTAATCATAAAGTTTCAACTTACTAATTCATATGCTAAATTAAATTTAACAAATATCACCTCTATTTGGTTAAACTGTCATGAAGGTCACAGAACAAAGTGATGTGCATATTGAAGTACAATATCTGTCAGTTGTGCCAGGTTTGGTCGACACAGGTCCATGCATGTCAGACTCAGAGGTGTACATGAACACTGAACATTTTGGGTCATTTGACCTTTGACACAGAGGTCACCATCTATAGTTTAATATACCTGATACATAAAGACAAACTGATGACTTACATGTTTAAATGATGAATTTGGTACAGCCATTGCACCAGTTATTTCCAAGTACTCTTCCCATGTAAATTCTGCAGGTTCCTCTGCCGTAACATCTGTGTGAAATGTCACAAAAAATTGCTTTGTATTACAACTGACTATATTTACTTGTTGTTAGCGAAGTATTCAAAATATTCATATTTCAAGTTTATTTTGTGTTTCAAAGATTTGTATTACATGTGCTGTGCTAGAACTGAACACTTGGTGCTGAATAAATGACTCGCCATCATATTAAACAACTTTGTACAGCAGTGAAGTGCATTTCAAAGACTAGCTTTGTTTTAGAACAAAATAAAATTATTCAGAGATTTGTAAAAAGGAAATGAAGACCTGAACTTATGAACTTTTGTTGGTAGAGAAGGTGATAATAGTATGATTTAAAATAATGCTTGCACAGTTCCTTGTACCACTGAAATGAAAAGGTGTATGAGAAAAGATTTCATATGTACATGCACACAGCAGTAGTAGTATATCAGGCTATGATTGGGTTTTGTCAGTGACTATTGGTGCCAAGGCACATTTTAGTAAATAGTAAATCATACGTAACTTTTTATCATAAAACAAAAATGAAGACAAACAAATTTCAGACCAAGTCCCTTTGTATACTTCTACAAGAGATTATTTACTGGTTATTGTTTAGTGTGTTTGCATACATGGTACATTCTAGGAAATAATGAAGAGAGATACAAACTGTCATACTTCATTTAACAAATTCAATTCTTACCATTCTCAGCTTCCTCAGTTTGTGGTTTGACCTCAGGTTTCTTTTTCTCTAAAGGTGCTTGTGGATACAACAAATTTTTCATTATTGCTAAATCAATTGAGGAGATGGGTTCCCTTTCTACTTCTTCAGGTAAGTCTTGTATTACTTCCTCTTTGGACTCACTGGGAACATCGGGACTGGCTGTTGAAACCACAGGTTCTGGTTGAGGCAATTGCTGTTGCTGTGACGGCTGCTGTGGTGGTTGTTGTTGTTGTTGTTGTTGTTGTGGTGGTGGTGGTGGTGGTGGTGGTAGTGGTTGTGGTGGTGGCTGTTGAGATTCTTGGCTTGGCTGCTGTACCTGTACCTGTAGTTGTGGCTGCACTTGTGGTATTGGTGACAGAAGCTGTGCTTGAGGTTGACAAATTTGTTGTGGCTGTGGCTGTTGTTGTTGTTGTTGTTGTTGTTGTTGTTGTTGTTGTTGTGGCGGTTGCTGCACTTGTATCTGCTGTTGCTGATGCTGTGGTAACAAACTTTGAAGCTGTTGCTTGCTAGGTAACTGAAGCTGTACTTGAATTGGTTGAGGTTGCAGTTGTGGCAATGTGTGTATCTTCTGTGCTGGCAAAGCTGATTGTTTCACAATAGTTCCAGGCTGACCTACTGGCTGCAGTTGCATTGTTGGAGCAATGGTAACAACCTGGGCTTGCGTCACTGCAGTGCCACTCACACTAGCTCTGAGCAATGCCTGCTGCAACTGTTGGGCAATGACAGGTTTTATCATCTGCGCGGGAACAGCAGTACTTGGTAAACTCTGTGGTGCTTGTACTGTTGTCTGAGTCTGTTGTCCTGGTTGAACAGCTGTGGCAGCGGCACTAGCAGGCTGTTGTATGATTTGAGTCTGTACACCACTTGGTTGATGCACGATAGTAGTTTGAATTAGTGGCTGTGACATAGTTGTTCCTGCTTGCACAAATATAGGCTGGCCACTTGTACTCTGTATAATTTGGGGATTAGACTTCATAACAGCAGCTTGCTGAACTATAGGAGATGGTACAAGTGTTTTTTGTCCCGTACTTGTCTGAATCAACTGTTGAACTTGTTGTTGTGGTACACTGTGTAGTATTCTAGATTGTGGTATTGCCTTTTGTATTGTCACCTGCTGTCCTCCAACAGTTGTTTTAAGAAGTTGTGACTGCTGAGCCACACTAGCCTGCACAACTTGAGTTGCTGGTACAGCTTGCATCATTGCCTTTTGTAAAATCTGAGGGGCTGAAGTCTGTATGGTCTGGTGAGGCACTGTTATGTTTGGGGGTGCAATAGGCCTCTGTGGTCTTGGAACACCAACCTGTGCAAGGATTTGTGCTGGAGCACCACTGGCACTTGCCTGTACGACAGTTTGGGGTTGTGTTATTAATGTTGCTCTCTGAGCTGGTGATGTCAACAATGTTGGACGTGGTTGACCACCGGCAATAGAAACTATTGGTTGTGAGAATGTCTGTGCTCCTACTAGGGAAACTAGTGGCTGGATCTGCAGCTGTCGTGGCAATGTAAAAGTTGCAACTCCTGGTGCTGCAACTGCCACTGCTGCAGTGGTACTAGTTCCAATTGCTGTTGTAGCTGTTGCAGGAACAGCCTGAATCGGTATTTGTGAGACTGGCAAAGCTTGAGTTGTGGTTTGGAAGAGATTTTGAACTGATGCTGTAGTGAAGATAGGGCCTGGAGACTTGGCTTGTGCTAGACTCTGAATTTGTACTGTGGGAGCAGTGTGAATGGGACTTCTAGCCAGTGTCACTTGTACTGGACTCCGTGGAGCTGCTTGTAAGGGACTGTGAGGTATGGCATTGATAGATATTGGCTGGGCTGGTACTATCACTGGTGCTGGTGATGTTGATGGCAGAAGTGGTGACTTCACTTGACATTTGACTGTAAATAAAGAAAACATGTACTTGGTAAATGATACACACATGGCAAGTGCTGTTGTAAGAAAACTCCTGGGATCCAATAAACTTTACAATGTACATGTAATAATATTACAATGCATTTCATTGCTAGTTACGATGTACATAGTATTACATAGATAATCAATTAGATCAAACAGACTTGCACATAGATTTAACTGACAAAAATAAAGTTAATGTACTCCTTCTTTTGAAGATTCTTTTGACTTTGAAAATCCCTTATGGTACAAAGACATAGTCATCAGGTAAAATATGGAACTTGCTTTTTATACAGTTTGCATTGAAAATCAATTTTCAAAATGAAATTTAGCCAATTAATCGATGATTCAGTGATTCAAGTCAAGGGAAACTTTCAAAACAAGACTGCTAAATAAACAGTAGTATTACAAATCACATACAAATACTCGTGATATGTTCAACAATTCCATGGATTGTATGCTCCCCGGGAGTTGAGGAAGACTAAAAAGGGCTGTTGTGCCGTTCTGATCCGAGCCAGGGGTAATAATTGTAAAGCACTTTGAGCACGGAGTGGGAAAGCGCTATATAAGAACCCAACATTATTACAAAGATGCATGTGGTTCTGCTTATAATAATAAATTCAAGAACATGTGTCAGCATCAACAACAATGATAACTTTATTTTATCTATCTAAATAATCAACAACATCTGCCCAACAATATCTTGCAACTTTACTCCTTTTTAATACTCGCCTCATAATGTAAATAAATGAAATGCATAATGCTAAGTTTGAACGACTGACAAACTCCACTATAGAAACATACACGTACAGGATAGGGATCAGTGAGAATTGTCATCTCATAACTTTATACATAAAGTTAGTAGCACAGATGCACATATGCTTTTACTGAAGCATATTAAAGAGCAATAATTTATAACTCAAGTAGTTGCTGGATATGTATGGTATTGTTGATGAAAGAAAGTAACACTCTGAATGGTTATTTATATAGTGTGCATTGCAAATTTGGAAAAGACACGCAGTAATGGGATTTTGATGCTAAATTTTATTAAGAGTCAAAGCCAAGCAGATTTCTGACAAAAGCTATTCACTTCAGTTTACAAAATAGGGGATTTGGCACTTAGTCTCAAACATTCCTGATTATGGAAACAATAATGTAGGGAATTCTTCAAATAACAAAGATTTGTTAAAACTTTTTTAATACTAAAGATACACAAGAAATGACACTACTGTTGATGTTTATAAGCAAGACAGGACTAAGAGTTAACAGCACAGATAATCTGAAATTATTAAAACTGTGAATACTACAATTAAATAAATTGAAATATCTTCACGTAATGTATCAATCTGCTTGCACTCTGTTAGAAATTAAACAGTACACCTAAAAGCACCTAAGCTATGATGGGTGATATTCAATAAACAATAATGCAAGTAATATTCCATAAAGAATAATGCAAAATTATTTGATATACGGGATATTTAATAAACAATAACACAAGATGATATGATATAATAAGTAATATTCAATAAACAATAATGCAATATTTTATGCTATAAGTAATATTCAATAAACAAGAGTGCAAGATTATATATGATAGGTAGTATTCAATAAACAATAATGTAAGATATGATATGCTATGATAGGTAATATTCAATAAAGAATAATGCTAGATTATATGATATGCTATGACAAGTGATATTTCATAAACAATAATGCAAAATGATATGATATGATAGCCTACGATAGGTGATATTTAATAAATATAATGCAAGATTATATGATATATTATATTGGTGATATTTTAATAAAGAATAACAAGATTATATGCTATGATTTATAAGTAATTGAAACAATGCAACATTATATATGATAGGTAATATTCAATAAAGAATAATGCAAGATATGATATGATATGATAGGTGATATTCAATAACAATAATGCAAGATTATATATGATAGGTGATATTTAATAACGAATAATACAAGATATGATATGCTATGATAGGTGATATTCAATAAAGAATAATACAAGATTATATATGATAGGTGACATTCAATAAACAATAATGTAAGATATGATATGCTATGATAGGTGATATTCAATAAAGAATAATGCAAGATTATATATGATAGGTGATATTTAATAAACAATAATGCAAGATATGATATGCTATAAGTGATAACCAATAAACAATAATGCAATAAGTGGAATTGTAGTCAGACATGATAAATTATGATGACTACTTGTATCTAGCACTGGACTAGACAAACAGTGTGATCTGCCCACCAGTTATGAAATATTAGCTGAAATAAATCACATCAAAAAGAATATGCTACGTTGTTGTGAATAATTTCATCTTTATGAATATTTTATGGCAAACCTTTATTGAGATGCAGTTTGTACTGTGCAAGCAAGACAGACATTTTGTGATATCTGCTATTAGTCAGTTGGTAAATACATTTTCTATAAAGTACACCGTTGACATAATTAACATTTGCATTCTTTCACATTATCATTAAAAAAACATCACTGACAAACAGTTTTATTTAAAAATACATATGACATAAAATCACAACATTTGTAAAGTATTAATGAGTTAATAATACTGTTATCAACGAATCTAAAAATTGATCAACCCTGATAATTCACATAGTGTGTCTATTTATTTTGTACCTGCAATAAT
This sequence comes from Glandiceps talaboti, assembly GCF_964340395.1. Lineage (NCBI taxonomy): Eukaryota > Metazoa > Hemichordata > Enteropneusta > Spengelidae > Glandiceps > Glandiceps talaboti. The sequence continues at coordinate 12,884,086 of NC_135549.1, forward strand.
GTCATCCACTGCAACCAATGTATAACAAAGCGTCCATAGGTATACTTACTCGTAATTGAATTTAGTGAAAGTTAGAACACTTTGGATACATGTGTTAGTGTCTACAGTAACCACTATGGTGAATTCTCCATACAACTTAAAACCTGTTGGTCACTTTAGAAACCTAAATATTTCATTTGCAACAGCGAAGCACCTAATCCATACTTTATGAGTGATGTATTGTTGATAAATTTATAAGAAGGCCTACACTGCACTGAGAATGACAGTTTGACTTAACTGGTTCTCTTTTGATATGACTTAAATATACAAAACAATGACCATAAAAAATATTTGTTTTATTAATTATTCTACAAACAGATAATTCACCTAGTTTTCAACTTACAATGATATATTTGCAAACAGCACTGATAAACTGAATCTGCTGTGTAAACATGGCGATTTCAAATCATCAAATTCTTTTAAAGCAAAGGTTTCAATCCCAAGTACTGGCATTAGTGTTATCATATCAGTGGCTATAAGGATTAAACAGAAGTATTCTTTTGTTCTGGAGCACATTTTTCTGTCAGACAAGTGTTTTTCACACCTAATTTTAAGCATATTATTTGAACTGGGCCTTTTCCATATTTGTGAGTCACACATTTGTAAAGATCTGTTTTTGGTTACCCTTTTCAAGACATTGTTTGTTTTGTCAATGACTGAAACATCTCATTTAAATCCCTAATGCATGACACAATGTGACATGCATATTTGTGCTGAGTACATCATAAATCGTGACCAGTGTGCCCTTTTGAACCAAATTTGACAAGTCACTGACGCACAGCAATTTGTTGTCACACACCAAAATTTGGTGTTTTCTCCTATCTCTTTCTCACAAGAAAACCTATTTTTTTAATTTTTCAACCTGTAATAAAAAATTTGTCTTGTTTGAAGGCACACTGATTATGACTAAAATTTAATGTAATCAAAAACAAAAACATATATTCAAATGATAACTGCTAAAATAAATAATCTGAAATACTGATAATAACCAATTTTGGGGGGTTCTACCATAATATTACAAACAAGTTACTAAAATTCATGCATAATAAAAAGTTAAAACAGATTTTGATGCTTGGGCAACATAGAAAAACGTTACATACTATCGTCTTCTATATCAGAAGGGAAAGCTTGGATTTCAAACTAAAAGAGTATGGATATGTTCTCATATACATATAACTATTATCAGTTTTCTGCTGTGCTGCTTGATTTCTTTCATATTTGTGCACCAATGAATCTACTATTAGTACTAATACCCAAGAGTATTTTAAAGGTATGCAAATTGAGAGCAGACAATGAAAATAATAAACATTTACCACATTACCATAGCAACAGAACTGACCTACTTCTCTGACTACTGTCTGTTTGCTGCAAAACTGAAAATAATACCAGCGTGTTTGATATTGCTTCATTAAAAAGACTTCTCCTTTGTTTACTAAACACAATTTATTCAACTTTAGAGATCTGCATTACTTCAAAGCTAAATAGGTTGTAAAATTCTACACGTTTCCTGGTAGGCAGTATTCTGCTGAACAATGCAGAGGGCCACACAATAAGCCAATGACGGCTTGGGGAAACAGAAAACCATTTTTCTAAACTCAAGGCAGACTTATTTCTTCACATTCTAAAGACTATACCTACATGTTATATCCAGATACATAGCATGTGACAGACGAAACATGTCATATACACCACCTGTTTATGTGTTCAATATTGAGTATATCATTACCTATTCTGTATATGTTAATTTTATGAAAATCCTTAGCATATCAGAACAGTTGACAATTGACTAATGAGGGAAAACAGGGGAGAAAATAAACATCAAAAACAAGTACAAGCAGTATTACTAAATTTTCTACAATCAGTATCAATTATCATACACTTTAAATGAAGTTTGACAACTAGAGGACTTACAAAATACAATTGTTGGCACATAATCATTGATTCTATACTGTTACTTGTCGTCACTTGTTTAATAATTAAGTTGATTAATATCAATAACATATTTTGATTTTTTTCCTCGTTGGAGGAACAATTCTTTTTGGATAAAACAAATACATCATTGTGAACCATACATTTCTAACCTAAATATTTCAGAGATTGGCTTCCTCTTAATTGTGGACTCGTCATGGTGAAAGCAAGCCAGATATTTTGGAAACCCTTTGAGTTTTGTTGAGACATCCCAGTTTCATTTATTTTTTTACAATGAAATACTGATAAATTATAAAGCTTGAAGACCTTAAAGACTGTAGTGGTTCTGTCTGTAATCAATTTCCTATCTTCTAATTGCCAATTTAAGTACATGATTATGGAAAAAAAGAACACGAATCACAAAATGATGTCTTCATGACACAAAATTACATGAATACTGCCTTGAAAATCAATAAGCAACTTGCTTTCAAATAATAATATCAATGCAGTTGTAATTATCAGAAAGTCTCAAACCCCAAGTCATTTACACCAGTCAGAAAAATACATAACATTTGAATTCATAGTCAATACTATTAAAGCAGTATATAAACTGTGCAAAATATGATGACATGATGTGGTCTGTCCATTAAGAAAATTACAATGTCATTTTTATATTTGTAGTTTATGAAACAACGAATAGAAGCCATATACAATGAGTTCATAAAGTTCAGCCTAGTAAAGTAAGCTATTGTTATTTACAGCTGGGAAACATGTAAATGTTCATGATTTGGGAACAATACTGTTTTGATCTGAAAACACTCGTGACATGAGTGTTTATGAGTGTTCCTGTCTTACATCACAAAACAATAATTCCTGGTCTGTTATTAAACAAGGCTCAACATTTGAAGGAGGTTCAATATGTTGTGCATCAAAGAAATTCACATTCTGTACAGATTAGCTAATGCCTCCAGAGTATCTATTAGCACAATATTACTAGCCAAAATAGTCATAATGAACTTCTTCTTTTTATTTTAAATCATCTACAAATTGTGGATGAAAAATAAAATTCAACATACTCCATGAATACAAATATACATAATCATATTTTGGAAATGGCAATGATTAACATTTTCTTCCCTTTTCTGTCAATAAAAAAGTCTATTATCCTTTATCTGATCTGTCAATCTACCATATAAAATGTGGGGCATCTGTCAATCAACCATCTAAAATGTGGGGGATGTGCAATAACATGTAAGTACTATCTCAGAAGGATATATAATTCTGTAACTAAAATTCATGTGTTACCTCCGTATGTGTATTTTGTATTAGTTAACATCTCATTAGTTGCATGACAGCTGGCACATTTTTTTTTCCAAATTTTAATTCATTAATTAAGCCTTCTTGTTTTATTACACCATACAGTTGGAGGAAACTCTTAAAACATTTGAACTGATACAAAATATATACGACATCATTCAACAAAAATGTCATATCATTTCAATTACTGTAAAAAAATATGATTACATTACACGACATACCTTCAGTAACTAGAGGAATGGTTGTATTGACTGGTGTTATAACAGGATGACTTGCCTTTGTTACATGTATCAGCGGTGGCATGGGTGGCTTTGGTGGCTTCTCATCCACCTGCAGATAGAAAAAGTTTTTTTTTTTGGACAAAAACAATGCTAAACTTATTTTATGATCCATGAATTGACCATGATTGTATAATACATATTTGATAACACACCTGAATTACTGTGCAATACATGGGTCATGAATTGTTGCACAGCATTGAAAGTGGATTTTTTTCTTAAAATTACTTCTTAGGACTGTATTAGAGTACACTGTTGACAACATCAACTTTAAGCCTCCACCCACCCACCCCACATCACCCCCTCCACAGTTTTCAATCAAATGAGCATACAATATAGTTACTCCAATATAATCAATATGTTCAAAGTGAAACTTTTAAAAGTGAAAGAAAAAATAATTGAATGTTTGCAAATGTGTACCTTAAGAAAAAACAACAATTTGGGCAGAAAAAAATAAGAGGAGATCTTAGAGGCATCAATAGCTGTGGGACATTTTGTCTATTCTCATTTCCTGGAAAATGACCAACTCCTTATGGCTAAATTAAAATTCAACAGATTATCGCTGAATACATTATAGTGCAAATCAACAGTAAACACCTGATTTTCTTTGATCATAATTGCAATAGTAACACTAATGTATATAGCCCAATGTAACAACATATTTTAATAAAACAATATTACGTCAATGCCTCGTTGTGACATCACATCCCAATTTTGATAAAACTCTGTCAGCTGCCACGGAGACACATGTCAACGAAATGTTGTTCTTCGTGCATTTTACGATGTGGCAGCTAAAAATCGTTCAAAATATCTACAGAATCGACACAAACTTATACAGGGAAGCGAAACTTTTCGCCGTTTGTTTGTTACATCGTAACGAAATCACGTTGCTTAGTACAAAATGATCAAGAGCTTGGAACGTGAAAGGCTTATATATCAATAGGCTCCGCCCACTCTGCATTGAAAATGAGGTCTGAAAGGTCATTATGCAGGGAAATTGAACGACACGAAGGATATTTCTACATTCAAAAAAACTTAGGAACAAAGACAAAACTTTGTTTAAGCAACATGATTGACTGACATAGCATACATAAATTGTACAAATGTAAAAGAAAACGTTACAACTACTACAGATTAAATATAAATGACACGATAGAAGCGTAAGGTATGTGCTTATATTTCACGCCAGTCGCCATTTTGTCCTGAAAATTCCGGGCCACACGGCATTTTTTACATCGCGGGAAAAAGCACAAGAAGTAAGCTTTTTTAAACGAAAATGGCATGAGCACAATAAACAATGTTAAGACTAGTTACTTAAAGTATTCACTCGCTCGATGATCAAATTAAATTATTCAAAAAGCCTCCATATTCCAGCATCGTCGTGGCTTCTGCCCTGGAATCTGAATTGCATATTGCGAAGTAACAGGAGACAGAGACCCAGCGAGCTGCGAACTATAACGTATCTAATAAATCAGCTCGAATAAAATAATCAAACTGGCATAAAGTCAGGTGAACTGATAAACAAAGCATTGGTTACATATAAGAGTATTTGAAATATTTATTGCAAAAACAAGAAAACTCGATTTGTAAGCGCACGACCTGACCAAAGTTAACGCCCACAAATATGACTGACGACATTGCCTCAAAGCCGATGAATAAACAAGATCACAAGCGCAAGCGAAGATATATGCATTACAAAGTTGATTAGAAAATAGCTAGAAACTGCTCTTTAAACAAGAAAAAATATGGAACATGACAAAAGATATATTTAACTATTGCATCATCGAAATCAACACTTACCTTTTCTTCTTTTTCTGCCATTTCAAAAGGTACTTTTGTGGCGACTTTGCAGGAATCACGCTATAAATTTTAGGAAAATTTCAAGATGGCACCTGTAAAGTAATCTGCGCATGTCTGGAGCTTGATTTTGGAAACGAGTTGCGGGGGCGTGCGTAATACTTCTGCTTTCTCGTGCGTGAGTAGAACCCAGCAGTGAACAGTTTGTTATCAAATATCTGTAAAAACTGACGATTATAAAATTGAGTACCTTGTTATTAAAAAAGTAAATACGTTTGGATTCACACCAACGATTCCATACTTATACGTATCTTGTTTAACATGAAATTAATAGTTGACTCAATAAAAATAACCTTTTCAAAAATGGTCTGTTCCAGACAAGATAAGCTCTCTTCGTGTACTACTGTATCGTTTTAAAATATCAAACGAAGTGGTTCAAATTGTGAAATGAAATATACCTTGTCGTTCATTTAGTATGCTGACTGGACAATTTCTTTGCAAGATTTTCTATTTTGATGGGCAAACATATAATTTGAGTGGGGACCAGAAAATTACCGAGAGCTTAAACGGCGGGAATGACGTCACGAGTTTCACGCATGCGCCATAGGAGAAAAGTTCAACATGGCAGAACTTCGAAATGGGCAGCTGCAACATCCTAAAAAATATTAATGTTATGTGTTTTCCACTGGGGAAGGATGACGATATTGTACGTACAATATTCCACAACACACCATGTTAGATGCCGAAAGGATATTTGAGCAATTCCGAGCCAACATCTAATTTGTACATGGGAAATGGAAATTAATTCAACGGATATGGCCTCCCCAAGTGTTGATCTGACACTCACAAATGGAAATAGTGCGAACATGAATGAATCAGCAGCTGCCGTAAACGTGGAAACTGCCCTTGGTCATTGTGGACATGGGGCGCTAACAAATCCATTTGGTATTTTTATTCAGGGAATTTTAGCTTTTGTCGCATTCAGTACTTTAATGTGTAAGTAAGCCGACAATTAATTGAAACTGTGTCATGTGACGTGTATACATTGTCAATTTGTAAATATTGTCTATGGTGTGGAATGTCCTCACCAAATCATCACAAATGTAGTACTGAGGTGAATGTCAAAAAATCTAATACGTCATCTGTCCAGTGGAATACCCATAGTGTAGGCGAGCTTGTTGATCATATCTGTAGTTTAGCATTTTGATCACATTTGCCTGAAAACTAAGTTACTAATACTATTCAGTAATTAGCTCATAGGAGATATAGAAATGCTGAACGCTGACAGTGTGCCAACATGTTAGTAAGAATTTTTTGTCGTTTCTCATATAACTTTTTTTGCCTACAGTGAAAAGATTGAGAGAACCGAAGGCAGAAAGAAGACCTTGGAGAATATGGTAATTTCATTATCCATTTATCCATGCAATACTTTAGTATAACAAACCAACAAATAACATTGTGTAAAGCACAGTTGTAAAGTGTCCCCACCCATCTGATGACATCACAAGCCCCCCCCCCCCCCAACAATACACAGAGACCCTGATCTAAGGCACTTTTATATTAATGAAGTGTAATACTGAATTGATATTGGTCATCAATATTCAACTCAATATGTCAAGTAAATGTCATTAAAGTAAAAAAAATACATAGTAATTGGGTGGTCTTGTGCCATTCTGTTCTAAAATTCAATGATGTAGTGATGGAAGTTAGACCGGTAAACAATGGAAGTATTTATTCAAAAATATGGTTGCATACAATCCATTGCAGCCTATATTAGGGCATAGGAATAAAGCATTCACATAGCAACCATTATCCTAACAGGTCCCCAATTATACAGCTGGGTTGAGCTGGGGCACATTTGTGGTTCAAATCTTGCCCAAGGACTGTAGCCATTCAGAAACAAATGGCAGTGCCAGTGGTGAGGCACAGGCACTTGTTTCCTGAGATAATGTTTCTATCAGAATACAATAAAATATGGACAATATTGACGTGTTTAGACAATCAAATAGCGTAATTGGATATTGATGTTTATGGAGAGTGCTGCCATCGGTGATATCCAATCATGTTCATTGAAGGTAGTGAGAAAACATTATTTCCTCCTCCAATTCCTCTGCATGGCATCAGAAATCAGTTGATATTTTTGGTAGGCATGGTCCGATTGTAACAACGACAAGATTTATCGTAAGTTTATTAAATGTGGGAACTAGGAAGGTGACGGAAGGTAAAATTTTTGAAAGTTTGCCAAGTAAAAGTTGAAAATTCATGTTGCCGTACCATAATTGTGTTCTGTTGCAAACCTTGTCTGTATCTCGCAGTGAGTGGATGGTGTGTGATCACACATATCGGAAACGCCTCGGTAAAACCAAACTATGGATAAACCAAGTTCATCAATAGGCAAGTCGGGTTGTTGACAATCTCTAAATCTGTTTGCAATGTCAACTGTAGTAGGGTTATAAAAGTTGTAACAGCTGATAACGTCCCTTGACTCAAACAATTCACTCCTTGAAAGTAACCTTGCACTCGGAACTACAGTTTTTCTCGTTCCATAGTTAGTTAAATAATTTTTTGAAAAATTAAGCACAGAGATACTTAAATAGCAAATTCCCATATCTGATGTCCATACACCACATGTAACATCGTCAATGTATGGTGCACGATGTATCCTAATGTTATGATCGCGATCGGATCGTGACCTTTCACCCAAGCCAGTTGTGCCTCGCGGCGGAGTAACACACTCACTAGTACTTGCACACATTCGGTCGACAGCATTTCAGTCTTGACCTAGTACCTGTACCAGTGATGACTCAGGCTTATCAGATGTAATTACAAAAAGAAAACACTTAGTTATGGTAATGAGCTGATAAGGATTGATAAGAAAGTGCAAGAATTGCACTTTGCTGCTAAAGGCGATGTTCCCCTCATGAGAAACACATGTTATTTTACCCCTTTCATATACAATTGGCTAAACAACATCAATACTATCAATATTTTATTGTATTCTGTTAGAAACTTTCTGATATATATCTCAGGAAACAAGTGCCTGTGGGTGAGGCCTGAACCCGCAACCTACAGATTCCAAGCTGGCCACTGTTAACCATTCAGCCATCAGAAGTTTCAGAATGTTTCCACCATTAAAGGCTTATACAAACAAAGTGTATACAGAGTAATAGTGTAAAGTATGTTAAGATAAATATTCTTGCCCAATGAAGTTGAAAATAGCCGACTTTTCAGGAATGACCCTTCAAAAGTTCTGAGTCCACAAACGACTGAAATTGTAACATATATATAAATATGAGGATTATATTGTGTAGTAATACGTTGAAGGTTAAAGGTTAAAGGCAGTATGCCCAAATCACAGCAGGTGACAACATGTACTTTAACAGGGGCAAGTCAGATAGAGGAGATCATTTTGTAGTGTTTTATGTTTATGCTGGAAACAATAGAATAATCTTGTGTAATTCCTATATCTCTGTAAAACAAAATCCATCCCATGACTTCTGACTTGCTTTGTTGAGAACTATAGCCATGTTCAATCAGGAAGCCATAACAAAACAAGAGAAACAGATCTGTCTAGGAAGAAGCGTTTTCTTTTTGTCGCTTTTTACACGTGAAGTAAATCAGGAAGAAGCCTATCATTATTCAACAATGTGAACATTGAAGGGACTAGAGAAGATGATAAATTTATTTGACAACTTATAACCTTGTTAAGGGAGGTCATTGATCCAGGAAATACTTGTCCTGTACTTTATTCATTAACGTTAAAGTGAAAATACCGCTACAAAGGTACCAATGAGTTGGATTGTGTGTTCAGTATTTAAATATCAGGACAGATAGAATGACAAGTTTATAACAGTCACAAATTAAAGTAACTTTTTGTATCAATAGTGACAGTGTACAAAGGACATTCTGGAAACATAACATTTACATAATTGTGTGATTTATGTATATGTGTGTTTATTTAGAAATTGACAGATTTTGTATGATCTAGCTATATAATTCTGTATCAGTGAAAATGTCACTTTTGTGGTAACAAAAGAATTTGTTTATTATTGCTGTTGAACAGGTTTTATGATACTTCCAAACAAGGTTTAGGAGCCTTGGTTATACACTTTGCCAATGTATTCTTAGCTGATCTCTTCCATGGAGACCCTTGTACATGGTGAGTTTACACAATGCAATTTATTTACCCCGTGTCTACATTTTGCCCTGGACTAGCGTTCTGTATTCAATACAACTTAATATAAGTACAAACAAAGTGACAATATTCTTGTGTCACTGGTATTTTCTAGCTGGATCGACAAAAAATATTATCATGCATGATTAGATCTTGCATGTGCCAACTTTGTGATTTTCTAAACCATGTTGACATTACATGTACATGCTAAAATAAAGTTCCTGTGAATTAAGTCACAGCTGTTTGTAAATATGTTCATTAGACCCCACTGCAAATACAAGGAAAATGTATTCCTAACATGGATGTTTTGCATACTGCCCTCAATATTTATGAAAATCAGTCCAATGTCAATAAGTTGTGCTGGCATTTGGTGGCTCATGCACGTATGCCAATTTACATATGCATGAGTACTATACTTTAGGACATACAAAACTAATCACAAGGGCCACACCCCCTAGTAGTTAAATAGGTCAGTTGTAAGGGTAACTTTGGGATGTCACTCCTACATGTAATAAAGAAGTACACTCTTCTAAAACCTCAGTTGGAAGAGAAGTATACTGCAGTTATAACCTATGATAATAAATCCAACCATATAGCTTTGTATCAGATGCTAACAACAACATTTGGCCAGGTCAAATCAAAATGATCTGAGGATAAAGTCCTACAATGCCTACTGAGACATAGTGTGTTAGTGATAAATTGATATCGTCTTCTCATCACACTTTTTCAAAACTCACTGGTTTCCATGCATTCCCTCAGTTCATATTTGGAAGTCTGATTACAGCTGAAACTACAGGTTATGACAGTGATGAATTTTCACCCAAGTTTTCAGCCAGTACTGAAGTCATCCGGTGTTAACATATTTTCTTTTTAATGTTGATTGTAATGAACATAATATTGGAAGAACTTTCAGGATACATTCACAGGTAGTTGAAGTTTGAAGCACATCTGAACTGAGGTTGAATAAAAAGGGCAGCCCTGACATGAAATGTACAGTCTCATAAAATAACTTAGTTAGTTTTGGCTCTTTATATTAAGGAAATATTATTTCGTGATCTCATTGAAGTTGTGTATTTTGAAATGTCTTATGTTTACTTCTTTTTGTTTTAGGTACATCATCAACTTCCTACTAGATTCCACCATTGGATTATTGGTAATCTATATAGGTTTAAAGATAACACAAATTATAGTGAGACGCAAACAATGTGATTCTTTAAGATTTGGTGAATATGGTGAACCGCCATCCTGCAATGCCTGGGTTGGTCAATGTGGTCTTTACATCCTAGTTGTTATCATTGAAAAGATACTTATTACTTTACTAGTGCAATTCAGGTTTTGGGATAAGGTGAGTGGTATTTTACATGTGTTGACATTCATAATTGCAAATTTTCCACTATAAACAACTACAGGAGGTGCATCTCTTGTCTAGTTGCTATATGTACGCATTGCGATTGCTACGATCATCTCCACTCACTTATAGTCAAAGTTACCAAAAAATGCTAATCTTTCTAAACCGCCTGCTGGACCAAGGGTAAACAGTGCATGTCAGTAGTAATCCACCACAAACAGAGACATTGCTAATTGCAATAATATTTACTGCGAAACTCTAACTACATCCTGAAACTAAATCACATATGGACGTGACAACATCATTATGTTTATGTGAATCTGCCAGGGGTGAGCACAGATGTCTGTGCTACAGCAACAACTTTGACCATACGTGAGTGAAGCTGATTGTAGTAATTGTAACGCGTTCGTATAGGAACTAGCAGACTAGTACATCTCTAGCTGCTAGACTCTTGGGCAAACTGTAAAAGCAACCACAGGTTGCATAGTGTTGAAGGTGCTGCTGGAGGCTTGCCTTGGATCTTCATGCACACCAACAGAGGCACTTCCATCCTTTAGTTTTTGATCAGCACCTTCCAAGTAGAGATCGGAGGTTTTACTACAAGTCTAGTGCATCTCTGTCAACAAAACTAACATCAAAGGTTAACATTAGAACATGGTTTTGTAGAGTTACAGTGTCTCGAGCATAAAATATGAAAAAGTCCAATATGGCTTGTTGTCCCCACCAATAAAGTCATGTATTATAATATAAAAAATGATGATCCAGGATTGTCCTTCAAAAACGTGAAGATATATCATCAAATTATTGTACTTATGTTTGATTGTTATCTTTTTTTTTTCAGGTCAGAGACTTTATACTGTCACCAATTCATAATCCTCAACTGGAGGTGGTGATTGTTATGTTGATCATTCCATTTGTAGTCAATGTAAGTACTTCTCTGTCATGTCACCATAGCAATGTCCTCCTTTTCTCCTTCCTTTTGTAGTCTGTTTATGGCACTGATGTGTTACTCAGATAGCTGTCATATCTTCAACTTGTCTTTATTCTCACATCAAGTTCATATTGTTGTTTGAAACTGACTCAGTTTGCCACATCTCCCAAAAGTTTTTACCATCATATCTGTATGTTGAATTTACATAATTACATGTAAATTATCACACATCATATGCTCCTGTGTTCATCTTAGTTGTGTGTGTTCATTTACATAATGACTTCATGAATAAACTCCCCACACTGCGGCAAGTCAGCTTACTGGGTGAATATTTCAAACCATAATCATAAGGACTTGATACAGGAATGAGGTTACGCTGAAGATATGAGAGCTATTGAAACTAACACATCAGTGCTGAAAACTTGTTATTCCTTGTGATGCCCAGATGACATACTGGTGGCATCCCATCTAACGCATGACATGATATTCAGCTTAAACAAGGAGAATCTGATGTATTATGGAAACCATTTTCTCCTTATAGGCAATCATGTTCTGGGTGGTGGATAATTTCCTGATGAGAAAGACAAGAAGGAAATCAACATTTCCTGGGAAGCAGGTTGATTCAAAGGTCAAATATTTCAGAAAAGATCATGACAAAGTTGTTGAAAACGGAGGCTCTGAATCAGAAGTATTGCTCACACCTGATGAAGAAATGGACAAGTATGCTAGCGGAGATGATGCCAAAAACAAACTCATACCACTCAATAATTCATGAGACAGGCTTGTTATGTCTTGTAAAGTCTTTTTAGTATTATTTTATTATGGATTCAGCCATTATTCATGGAATCATAGATTCACAGAATACACATTAATCGGGGGAGGATGCAAGCTATGAAATTCAATACCTTAGGAAACTCATTATTTGAAGTACATTTTAACACAACAATATAGACCTTTAGGTGATACTCCTAAGTTCTGTATAATTATATAAGAGTATGTAAATGATTGACCTGTGACCTCTTGGTCAGTAACAGTTGACCTATGACCTTTTTTCACCTAGGTAAATTATCAATTGTTCCAGGGTGATATAGTTCACTATGTAACAGTTGACCTAGCTACAAGCTTTGATGTAGACAGTACAGTAGAAAACCCACTGTCACATGTAGTAACTAGTGACGTAGCTGTAGGTTATGATGCCAACAGTACAGTAAAAAAACCACTGTCACATTTAGTAACAGTTGACCTAGCTACAAGCTTTGATGCCAACAGTACAGTAGAAGACCCACCTTCACATGTAGGAACTAGCAACCTAGCTGTAAGTTATGATGTAGACAGTACAGTAGAAAACCCACTGTCACATGTAGTAACTAGTAACGTAGCTATAAGCTATGATGCAGACAGTACAGTAAAAGACCCACTGTCACATGTAGTAACTAGTGACGTAGCTAGTATAAGTTATGATGTAGACAGTACACTAGAAGACCCACTCACATTTAGTAAGAGTTGACCTAGCTATAAGCTATGATGCCAACAGTACAATAGAAGATCCACTATCACATGTAGTAACTAGTAACCTAGCTATAAGCTATGATGCGGATAGTACAGTAGAAAACCAACTGCATGTAATGACTTAGACTGAAGATTTACTATTCTTTCAGCTTTACAGAAATGCTTGATGTGTACAGCTGATATCGTAGAAGCCCAACTTTCTATCTATCTAATAAGTAGTATTCAATTCAAAGAAACTATAACAATCCTGTGGGCACAGCTGAAATGTGGTGGGTTCTATAACGATTGCCTTCAGTGATATGGAAAGCACTATCATAGGAGTATCGTTATGGGGATACCAAGAGAAAGGGGAATTTATTAGTCTGTATTTATGATGACACTAGTGTAATGTCAAGTATGTTATTTACAGTGTATGAATTCTGCACATTCTTACAGCTCATGTGCACACACAAGTTTCAGAATGGGGATAATAGTAAATGTGTCCTTTATCCAACACTTGTTTGAAAATAGTAAATTTACTTGATGTCATACGTCCATGAATATTTAAATTTGATTTCTGGTTGTGGATTTGCCAAGAAAGGGCAGCAACAGAGGGGAAAATTTGGTTGAACTCGTATGATTATCAATGCCTTATCACTGTCATCATTTTGTTGGGAACCCCTTAATCTGACAATTTGACTAGATTTTACCTCCTTAGGACCCTGAAGAATATAGATGGAGTAAGTATAGCAGAATCAGAAATCAGTGGTATATTTTATTTGCCAAATACCATTCCATAGCTCGCACAACTAGCTGATTTACATACTAAGTAAACAACATTAACCTAAAGTCAACTAAAAGTCAATGTCCAGATCACTATACTTTACTAAGCATAATGAGAGTGGTGACATTTGACATGTATCATTCATATATGTTTCTAGGTTGTAAGAGGTCACGGAAATAATTCTTAATCATGCTGGTTATCAAAATTTACTCTAATTTAGTAAGTTATTCTTTTGTTTTTCAAAAATTGGAATTCAGTATTTTAATGTTTTATGTAAGCATTTCCTCCAAGATGGTTTATTTTATGCAATTTTTAAATGCTACAGTACTGTTGATTACCGATTAGTGAAATGTGGACATTGTTTCTTGCCAGGACTTTTGCAAGCAAAGAATTCTTCCTGATTGAATATTACAGCTTACTAATTAAAAGCTAGGTAAAATAAGAGTCTATCAAGATTTACTTGTATACAAAGGGAAAGGGTTAGTTTGTGTCATTGTACTACTAGTGGCAATTGCAGTTTTGGGTTGCTAAAATAGACACAAACTTGTTGTTTGATGTGGTAGATTACACAAGTGGGTGGTAGCAGTGCCTCCATTGTGTGGATATAATCACCCTGTAATCAAGATATTGCAACACTGGAAGTCCACAAAATGCACATGGCAAGATCACAGAAGTCATCAGAAATGCTACCCTACTGTCTTTGAGTAAAATTAAACCAACATCTGTTCAATAGTTTACATCAACAAGTCACAACAGTAGTTTTAGTTTTTTGTCTGTCTTAATAAAGTCGAAACCACAATTGCCACTGTAGTAACATAGGCACTTAGATATTATAAAGACATACTGTGAATCAGCAATAAGTTACTAGTATGCTAGTTGATTTTGTGGTAAGACGACATCAATTCAGTTCTTTGTTTGCCCTTGCGTACAGGTAGAGTTGGTTTGTAGGTAGATGTTAAAAGAAGAACAAAGATTTTCACAGGCGACCATATTTCATATAACATGTATTGTAATTGGAAAGACCATTCAAACAACTTCAGAATAACTACACATATATCTACATAGTTGCCAAAGACAATCAAACTTTGGATACTGACATTTACATTTCACTAGTGTAGTAGATTTAGGTAAAAACAGAAAAATTATCGACAGAAAAGGAAATGTTACATGTCATGCTAGCATTGTAGGGTTTTTTTTTCTGTGTCTTTTTTTTAGCCTGTCTGCCTGGTAGGTTTTGGAGAAACCCAAGGATGGCAAACAAAGTATTTAATTGATGGAGCCTAACTTTAAAAATAATCTTTTATTTAAATAATAAAGTATTTATAACGTGCCTGTCTATCGCAGAACTCCAGGAACTACCGTAATAACCCCAGGCACGGACCTATAACAGAACAATGGACTGTATACTTGCTCATCTCCCTGGGGAGAATATAATTCTTTGCAGCCTCAGCAAGTACATTTTAGAAGACATTGCTGAAAAAAACTGAAAGTTTCTCCTAAAATTATCTGTATGACAGAAATTTATTTTGCAGGTCATGATTTATGGTACGTTTCAATGCAACTCTTGTCACTGCTGACAGAAAATTCCAAAAATTGTAGTAGTGATTTGTCTTTGTAGATGAAATGTGTCGTAACAGAAATCATTGTGTTATGAATGAGATAGAATGACCACTTGTCATTTTCTTGAAAATAGAGTTCACACGTCATGTGATTTCAATAGATAACAACAAATCAAAAGTCATCTTTACGGTAAATTTTAGCTGCCATTTAGAATACAAATTACACTGTGTCCTCACACCCAAACTTTCTCCTGGAATTCAAGTTGTGTATAGGGAGAGGTAAAAACCTCATACCTAGTTTGTCTTACAATTTCATGTATGGTCTAGAAATTCTCTTTGTTCCTGTATTCTTTAATTTTAATGTCTTAGGTTGCCAACATACATAGGCTGATTTTATAAGATCAATTTGTGATTTTATTCCATGCATCCTCTTGGACTTGGCTTGAATTTGGAATTGTAAACAAAAATGGCATGCATGAGAATAGGCCTTCCATTCTACTCATTAGTAGTAATATGTGTACATAGTGTTGTATGTAATATTTTCTAGAATTTTTTTAACCAGTGTAAATGTAAATGTATTGTAATCAGTACAAAACTCAAACTATCTGGGGTTTTTTTATTCTTCCTTATTTACATCAATTTGTAGTTGTACAGTTTTTCATTTACTGTAGTTTTATACAGTTCTGTATTTGTCAAGAGGCTAAGGTATTGATGACACGTTTTTTTCTTCTCTTTATTAAGTATTCTATCTTTACATTGCAAGGGAGCATATATGATATAGAGTGTTTTTATGTATCTATTCCTGATAAACAGACATTACTGCTTGAAAGGTTTACTAAAATCCTAAAGTGACAATATGGTTGAAAAATAAGATTCGGTGTTAGGAGATCTTTTTAATGTGCACATTTAATGCAGACAGTGTCAAAAGTGATGTCATATGAACAATCCCAAAAGTAGTATAATGAAAGCTCATCTGTGGGTAAACAGTGTTTTCAAGGAATTTTATTTTCGTGGAAAAATGACACCAGCAAAAACTGTGAAAATAAATTCTAGATGAAAATTTAGTATTTCACAAAACAAGTGTTTCTCAATGTTGAAATACTGGTAACTGAAACAATGCAGTGTAGAGTAGATTGAAATTATCATGATTAAATCCTCTTTCTCCCAAGGGGGAATTATTTGTAAACAAGTAATTATTAGTTGGGAGAAAGAAGATTAACCACAAATCATGTGCTTGCAACCAATGCATCATTTGGAATGGTGTAAATTGTTAATAGATTCCAAATGACTCCAATGTCTTAAGGTGATAAATTATTTCCACCACCCCCCTCCCCCAACCTAAGGCGGTCTTCATGTTTAGTTCTAATCACTTGTATGTGTTACAGTGATCAAAGTAAATTGATATTAGGTGTAGTAGGATGAGTGTGGATATGTGGGGAGCAGATAACTAGGGAATTAAGTTGATTCTATTGATACATATATTTGATATGTAATTTGACCCATAATGGGTGTGTGTGTGTGGGGGGGGGGGGGGGTCGATCATGCTTATTATATTGGTTTGTATACACATGATAAGTTCTTGTTACATATTATAGTAAGGTATCTATAGAGTACAATACCAGGTATGATGCAGCAAAATTATGACTAGCAATTGTGTCAGAGCTTTAATATATTATTTGTTCTTTTTAATGTTTTAAATTGCCTTTCAAGCAATCATGGTAAATCAGCAATTTATTACTTGATTTAATCAGTATAACTGTATGTAGTACATTTACTTTGTGAAAACTTGCAATGTTAAAATATGCTGTATGTATGTATAGTTCCTTTGTAAATCCCTTTGCTGTTACTTCACTAAACTCATTAAATATATTTATTTTTAAGGAAAACTACTTCTTGTTGGCATTTATTACTATGTGTACACATGGAATGGCTTGCAAGATTGTCAGTACATTATACTTTGCAACCCAGATTTTGCACCACAGAACCGAAAACTTTTCAAAATGTACACACCCAAAAACATGAGAAAAAAACATATCATTGGTAAGCCTGCTTTAATAGCTGTCTTTTGAAATAAGAATGAATTTTTAAACCAGATACAAACTTAATGCCTCTCATACCGTTTTGGATACTGTTGACTATTGAAGTTACTGAGTTGATTGTAAGGTAGACCATGTTTGGCTGTTTGACATTGAAGATGTGGGTCAAAGGTCAAGTTCTAAGATGAAAGATTGACTTTGATAATGAAATTATTCCCCGTGTTTGGTAATTTAGGTAATGACTCAATGCGTGCTTCAGATTTTACATGACTGCATGCATGCATTGATGATGACAAAATCCATGTGTCCAGTATCTTAATGCATGCTTCAAATTTCATATAAGATCGATACTACTCAGTTTAGAAGTGAAAAATGTCATTTTCGGCCCTAGTTTGCAAACCGAGTTTAAGTGAATTTCTGTATGTGTACAGGAAGTTGTGCTACAAAGCAGTTGGTACTATATTTTTCCAACATACATGCAGCTATCTCGAACACTTGGCTGGCTTTCACCTTTAAGTCAGTCAGTCTTCTGCACAATCTAATTTGTTGGTATTGGTATTATAGGGAAATTGAAGTTGCCTTGGCATTTCCCACATATGACAATACATTTTTAACACACAGTCACACAACTTCAAATGCAAAATAACTAATTTTATAGAGGAATCTTATGTTTACAATTGATGTAACATTAGATGGTTGGTCGTACAAATTAACACTGAAAGGCTAGCAAAATGACCATTTTGACACCTTTTAGAGCATAATTATATTTGATTGGCTGCACCCAAATCTGGTTGCACTGCAGGATATTGGGCAGTTTAGTACAGTCATGGTTTAGAAGCCTGATTGGGCTGAACAACATGACATATCTTACTACAGTCTATGCTTATCACTGTGATTCAGTAAAGGATCCTGCTGTGTGCTGTGTCTCTGTTATTGTTAGTATGGAGTTTGGAATGTGTCTATCTTTATGGAAAAAACATCACGTCCCAGTAGTGAAACGCAAAACAACTTCGCTTTCCCTGTACCTTACTTACTTGAGATAAGTGAAATGCCAACCAATCCAATGTGTGATATCACAGTCAACAAGCCAATTAACGGAGGTAAATGAAGATAAATAATAAAAAAATAAAGTAAATAAAGATAATAACAAATAAATAATAAGATAAATGTAAACCAGACAATTATTTGGTAGAAAAATTTCATTTTATTCTATTTACACAAAACCTCATTCAGTTACAACTGCATTTTACAAATGACTACCATTTACAAAACTGCAATACTCCTACAATGTTTGCCAGGAACAAAGTTTTTATTTTATTTTATCCCAGTTTTTGTAGTTGGTGGCTTCCATCTCCTGTTTATTTCATTTGCTAATGTGATCTTCCCAATGTACAGGGTTTTATTGAGGATGTTATTTTCAGTGTGTTTCTTTGCCATAAAATACATTTCAAACTATATAATTCTATCCAGTAATTCTATGGTTTTCTCACACATAACGCCAATTTATTTTTTGAAAACTGCATGTCTGGAACTTGATTAGAAATAAATATAAATTTACACTTTTTCTCTGTGGAAAGTAGTATGGGGTCATACCGGAATATTTCTATTGTCAATAGTAGGATGAAGATATGTCAATATGTCACAATATTGAGAAATTTTCATAGATTTGTTCAAATTGTTAATGAAATTTGATTTGATTCTAGTCATGAATCCATTCCAAAATTAACCCATTCTTCAAATTTTAAACCCGATCAAGCGATTAAAAGCAGAGACTCCCATGCTTAGATTTGACATTCACTGAATCTATGAAAGTTCATAAGTTTTTTTATCAAAACAAGTGATGAAAAGTCAAGTACATGATGATAAATACTTTTCACTTTTCACTTTGACTTTGTTGCCATTCTGTTTGTAACATGTTGGTGTATCCTTGAGAGCTGCATAGAACTGACTGCTAGTCTATAATAATCCTATGCAAAGCCTTTACCACTATATCATAAATGCTGTTTCTATGGAAAAACAACCCTACAACATATCTGTTTATAGCAGTAAAGACAAAGCCTTTTCTATCATTCAGAATACTGGTAGTCTGGATGCCAACTGTGGTTTCTAAATACTGTAAAGTGGACGTTAAATGGTAACGATACTGTACAGAAACTAGACTAGAATACTGGTAGTGATATGAAACAAATCAATGTACTCAGTATGTCACATGAGTAATAGCAGTTCAGATTTCTCAATAAAAGAATAATTTATTTCACCGTATGGTTTTGCATTGTGTGGCAGTGTGTGTGGTGTGTGCAACTGAATGACAAGGTCTTTTATTGTACGGCCGTATGTAGTCAAACATAATGTGTTAGATTGGGTTGCGATTCATTTCGTCCCAATTTCAGCTTGTTTCTGTGTAAGTCGTTCCAGTTGAACTCATCACAATTTCAGCTCATTGCAGTTTCAACTCATCCCAGTAACACCAACAATCCTTCATACAAATTATTACAAGAGATGGATATATGAGATTGTATACTTATGTCATAAGCAATGCCAATTACACCGGAAAGTTTGTCATAATGGAAACAATATCGCAACATTCCAGCAAAGCGTAAATACATGGAAGTTCCACAGCGAAATTTCACAACATCATAACCTTTTTGAAAGATTGACAATATCTCTTCTACGGCTTCTGTCAGTACTCATAATTATCTATTTTTTCACTATCATTCTCAAAAAGGAGTTGACTTGATAAGTGTTTGACATGGTCCCATGGAGCAGTAACTCTCCCTCAGCTTCTTTTATTTTTCAAAACATTACTTTATTTTATGGATGACAGTTGATTTCAACATGACATTATAGATTTCAGTATGCTGATCAACCTCCAACTCTTATTGTGTTTATCAACAAATACAAACAACTAAAATGACATGGATTTGGTTATGAAGAAAATTAAACTTTTGAACAGTGATAGAAATAGTATATCATAGCTGTTTTTGTTCTTCCAATTAACAATCATTCAAGTACATTGCAGTATTATATTTGTTATTAAATGACATCAGAAGATCTGCCTTCATGTAATTACCTTTAACTGCGTTATTTTGAAAGAGTGGGACAAGTTGAAATTCGAGCGAGTTGAAAATGGGACAAGTTAAAATTGGAATGAAGTGATCTGTCACCTTATATTTCTAAATGCTACCAGTATTCTACCATACCAAAGGGTTGGGTATGGTATGGTATGGTACTATGTGGTACTATTGGTATATAATATAAACAGTACAGTACTGTATGGTACAGTACACAATGCAACAGAGATTTAGACCATAGCCTTGATGGAACTCACTACAGTCCAGTACATGTACATGCTGGCAAAGTAAGTTTACATGATGTTTTTATAGCACTGTTTACAACTGTGACTGGAAAGAGATCCAACTTCAATTTGGGCAATGAACTAATTCAGTTAATCATGGCTTCATTCAATGATGTGACATGGTTACTACGGTGACACATGGAGTATTTAGCTAATTTCCTGGACTTCCATCAACACCAACATTATCAACTTCAGTTGAGTTCATGTTTCAGCCAACACTTTGTAACTTGGTGGCTTGCCAGCAATATCATTACATCAGTGCATTTTATCAGAACTGAATGGTAATGGTCAAACTAGAAGGTACGATCTAGGGGTGGTATAAGACCTGCTGCTACTACTCTGCTTTCATTCATTAAGTAGTTAAACGTTTGACATGCATGTGCCTGAAAGAGAAACACAACAAACAATGACTGGTTAATAACTTTAAAGTGTTATTTACACTGATGAGAACTTTCAACATAGTTTTAGACTGTACTCCTTAAAATCCTACTTTTCCACACTTGTGGTTTTTTGTGTAACAAACAAATACCCCTGATAGACAAAGGACTAGCCTGGTTGGCCCTACCATTATATAGAAAGGTCAAAGGACCACCAAGTGGTCATATGACTGAAGAATGGTTATCTAGCAATCTGCCCAGTAGTTTTTCAGTTCTACTTTTTGGTGAAAAGTTGCTTCTTTTTAGAATCTGATTTACTTTGAATATCGATGACATGACAATTACTTCTTGAAGTATTCTTCATCTAGACACTCCAAGAAATATCCTCACAAAATTTCCAACTAATCCGCAGTTACTTTTTGCATTTAAGTTTGGTTTTTTTACCAAAAATCATCTGATCATTTTCTCTTGAACAATCTCACAACTTGGCACTAAAAGTAACATCCCTTCAAGACTTCAAGTCATTTATACAGAGACACATTAATACCATGCCTATGCTATAACACTACTAAACCACTTCAGGTAATTGTGCTAAAAACAGACAAGAAGAAAGAAAACTGAATACAATTGAGTTACTTACTGTATCTTGAACTTCTAATGCAATGCCCTTTGACCTCATAAATTTATGCAATTCTGGATCTAGCCTTTGTGTTGTGGTACCTAATCCTAAAATTAAAAGCTCTGTAAGGGACAAATAAAGATAAACGGTGATAGATTAGTCCTATTAACAATCACAATTTTTCTTACAGCAACTTTTGTTTATTGAGAAAGCTTTCAATAGACAATACAAGGGATACTGGGGGGGGGGGGGGTGTATTTGACATGAAAATATAAAGGCATGTCATGGTGGTTGTTGAGTGGTTAGAGTGGCTGGAATGGAAACTACAATCTATTGGTATGAGCCTTGTGAGCCATCTGTTTGTGAATGTCTAGAACGTTCTTTAACAAGATTAAACAATGATTGTGCCCCAGTCAACCCAGCTGTATAATTCACGACTTGGAAGGTTCCTAGATGAATACACTTATAAAGGCTGCAATAGATTGTGTACTCCCTGGGTAGTTACGGAAGTAGGTCCTTGCCAAGGCCCAAAAGAGTAATAATTGGAGGGCTCTTTCAGCAGTACGAATGTGGGGAATCCAATGTTATATAAAAACAATATTTACAATATATATGTTATAGCTCTCTTATGACATAACCACTCTTTTCCAAGACAAGGACTCTGTAAGTTCTTCCCTATGCATTCCATCATAGACAGTGGAGGGGCCACTGTCTCTGATTCCATGTATAAACTGAACACTAAGATTTGCAAAAACTGGACAGGATGCATGTGTATTAAATCTTGCTTCATTTTGTTCTATCAAAAAAAGGAATCTGTCACAATATTTGATCGTATCTTACCTATTTTTGGTTCTATTACGTGAAAAAGAGACAGACTTCCTTCATTGATATCTTCAAACCCACTAACCTGTGAGAGATAATGATCATTAACAATAATACTATGTATGTATTAATGGCACACAGATTTCAGTAAAGGGAATTGATATATGCAATCCATTGTTATATTCTTCGAGAGTATACTCATACGCTTCTAAAATGCATTATGATATTACAAATCACATAAAACTTATTTACATATTGTTTTACTCTTCTGCTATTATGTGAATTACAAACAAAGACTTTCACAAATACACATGATGTATTTACCTTCCTGTTATATTTTGTTTTCAAATTGTTTGACATGTACTATGGGCCGATAGCTTTGAATTGCAAATAAAAAGACAAACCAAAAACCTAAAGACCTGATCTATGTTGTTTTGCATTATTTTTTTCAAATAGAAAAAAAAACATGGTAAAATTGTTCATTAAAAATTGAAAATAAATATCCATATAGTCACTTGAATACTTACATTCCAATGGACAAGTGTTTTAGGTAAAATAGCCACAGGCCCCACTACTCGGTCTCCACTAATTGTAAATCCCTGTGAACTGTATCCTGTGATAAATGGCAGACCTCCTGCTTCTTTTGATAGTATGGATATTGTAGTTTTCTGGTACAATTCATCATCTGTGGGGTACATTTTACTCATGTGTCGAACACAATGCCTGTTGGATAGTTCAGTAATATAAAACAAATGAACAAGTCTGTACTTGATGGCATATTCTCCAAAACAACGTGTACTGTGTTGTTAATTGATGTCTGAAAGGGTTCAACAAACTGGTTACCCCTTATATTAGTGCAGACAATTTGAATGGTGGCTCTGTTACCAAAATTTCCAAAGTTATTTAACAAATTCAAATTTGACCTTGAAGATGAAGTTCAAGATCAGATGCCTATCAAAATTGTAGTTTGCTTCTAGTAATGTATATGAACATATGATGTCTCTGATCTCTTTTACCAACATCCAAATAATTTGATACTTTATCTTGAAGATGAAAGTCAACATGGTCAAGGTGGTACTAGTAGGATCGACCAATGACGTAGGAGACACTCGTTTATATTAAAGTAATGATTAATAAATATGCAGACTCCAAGGTGCTAATTAACAGATGGACATTTCTACCATGCAACGGTTTTACGCGAACAGATCTTCGTTTTTGCAAAGAGGTCAGGGTTACCTGGTAGATGCTCAAGAAACGATTCGGAATTGCCCTGCTGTATATTGTATTATAATTGGTGTAGTTACATTCCCAAAGTAACCCCATCAAACTTCAGCATTGCAAATTTGTATCGGACACCGTGCACCGTTTGATGGCGAAATTGAAATTCAGAATTCAAATGGAATTGTTATTTTTTATTGCAAACCCCGGAATGATATAAAAGGTCCGAAACACAAAATAACGTTACCTTCATGATGATACACAGTCCTGCTTGCAGACGGTATACGAGAGACGTGATACGTGATGTCGCTTAAGAGGGACAATGTCAGAATCGCGTCTGGACTTAAATACTCCGTCTGCAAGCAGGAGTTATAGATTTTACTCTGTAACGTTACATATATATTTAACATGTATATACCTATATACAACGTGTGGCCCTAGGCCCTAGTTATATTTTGTAAAATATACACCGGTCATTTATTCGTATGTTGATACATTAGTTTGAGATGGATTCTATCACTAAATCATTGCCCCGTGTTAGTACAAGTGCATCGAAATGGATATAAAATCGAGGCCTGTAAAATCTTACCGTAGTCTGGAAGTTTTCGTCGAAAGCCGGACTGCAGCAGACCGCAACATGGATGTCGCCATTTTGAATATTACACAAGAACTCGCCATATGTGCCTGTGGGGGCGCACAACGAAGTCTCCTTTGACAAATTATCGCTGAGAACTTCCCAGAACTTCCTACCCATGAGTCATCAATGAGTTGTATCTCCTGTCGTCTCTGGCGTCCCGATCCCGTCCCCCAAAGGACTATTTGGCCCTTTATTATTTTTGGCATACGTAAATGACCGGAATAAATTATCTGCCTGAATATGTGATATCAAAATCAATGTAAGACTGTTCACGGATGACCTCGGTCATTCAAGTAAGCTTGCCGGGGCCCGGGGCCCGGGGCCGGGGCCGCAGCGTATAGTGCATATAAGCTTTATGCCTGTGATAATCGTCGGACTATGGATGTATTGGTGATAAATTACTAATCCCAAAGTTCGTTGGCTTACGTAGTGCATATAAATTAAAATTTTAATGAATGTTGATATATTAGATCAATTTGAAAATGTTTTTGAGTTAATAAGCTTATAATTAACACAGGTACGTGTTAGCCTGCGTACAGAAACTATTTTCAACCATGCAGAAAAAAAATGGTGTTACCACGGCATCTGCCATGGTTTCAACAAAATCTCAATAGGCTTATTGTAGCACAGCGGAAACCAGAAAAAAAAGTCGTTTTGATTTTGGTCAGCAACTATAACGGGCAAAGAACTGAAAGTCATATTATACCAAATTACTGCTAAAGTAGCAGAAAACAGGAAATGGAGACACAGTTATTATTTTATGACATGTTTTGTACTATAATGTACGATGGCCCGTAAGTAACACGGCAAAATTTAGAGATTTGAACGAAACTTTTTAACCCAAGAACAAACTTGTAATACACAATGTACTTTGAACGAAACAATATCTTCCAAGAGCAGTTTTTTACAGTCATGTATTATTTCCAAGAGAAACCCTTTTTAACACTTTGAACGAAATTTTTATTTTCAAAATTTTAAAGATTTTTAACAAAATTGCATTTTCCAAAAGCAAATTTATGTCACATACACTGTTTAATTAGTAAATATGAAACATATAAAGCTAAAACTCGCCCATAAAACAAACCAGAAACCTAAATCTGAAATAACAAGAATTTACTACAGGAAAGACCTGGAAGAGTATCGATTTAAAATTTCTCTTTGTCTTTAGCTAAGGACAATAAGAGTTAGCAAAATACCATGCTATTCAATTCAATAGAGGATATCTTAGAAATAGGATAATCAAAACAAAAGAACAACTTGAGTGTGACATTTGTTGTTGACGTGAACAAAGGCGAATGAAAATGATCTCCAGACACTTTTGTTTTATAATATTAAATAATATAATACATTGTATAAAGTTCAGGGTGTGACGCTTGCATGACGCTAAGTTAAAACAAAGGAACCATTGAGTTGATAGACGTAACAGGTGACTGTGGGTGTATATGCGGATCATATCAAACAAACTTATTATGATTTATAGGAAATAGAATTTATATAGATTCTAAGTCGCTGACACCTTTCATAATGGTAATATAATAAATAAGCCTTATATTTGCAACTTTTCTTTAGAATAAAGAAATAGTGATGAAAACTTCTACCTGGTATGGAAAATTCCAAAAGGGGGAAACAACAATGCCTTTAAAATTGTCAATATGGTGACAGCGGTGGGATCGAGTCATTACCATTGATTCGAATTCTGGAACTCGTATCAATCTCCATGTCTGGCAACATTTTAACCCATGTGTTTTGTAATAATTAAACAGGGGGGAGGGTCATGTTTAGAGAAAGGAAATTGAGTGAGGGCTATTTTAAAGAAAACGGAATTGGGAGAGGGTCATATTACGTAACAGACCGCCCCACCACGCTGAAGACACCATAACATAATATGTGGGTACAGGACATTGACATTACATGAAAAGCAACATGATTCATTTTCGATTCCACATACTTGCTCATCAAATGATATAGCACCGTGAGCAGTCATTAAAATGTCATTCGTAATTCTTTTCAACTTTTTATTTTTTCACATCTCTGTTGTAAAATATGATTTACATCTCTACGACAATATGTGTACGTGCGTACGTACGTACATACGTACTTCTTGCATTTGACTAGAAGTATTAAAAGCTAATACAGAAAACTTCCCATATTACACCCTTTCTATTGCAATTGACTATCCCTCTAAAAATAACTTAAACATGTAAGATCACGAAACCATACAGTTAAAATCATAACAAACACTTTTTCAGAATCCCAATAATGCAATGCAGTATTATAGATTGACGATTGATATCTCAAACATCGTGTTCTACGTTCCCCGCTGGTTTAAAATTATTACTTGAATAAATAACGTATTATCGGTTTTGAGAGCAGAACGAAACTAGAATGTGAATGTTTCGATACTGTGACTGAATTGAAATACAGTAGGTATAACACATCAGTAATTATAATCCTTGAACCTATACGTACAAGAATTTCATGTAGAAATTTTAAACAAAATACATTATAAATACTAATTAATGTCATGTGACGTCATCTTGCATCAAATTATATAAATAACATATATTAAGTTTTACGCAAAAAAGAATGTAAGCTTAGGGTGACATTAAAAACAACAGCTACGTATGAAGACAGTAAAAAACGACATCTATATGAATAGACTAACACTTTCCTATCCATGAAAATGTCTGATCCGTCAGTTTCGAAAGCGTCACATCAAACGCTCTGTAATATTCACATAACTTTTTGAGTACACTCTCGTCTACAGGTGGGTGAGGGCGCCCTTTTGTACTACCTAGGCAATATCTGTCTGGAAAAGCGGAACAGTAAAAGTTTTTCGCACTGTCAAAATAAAAATGATCCATTTGAAAAAATGGTCTAAGCTCCAAAAACGTTTCTACTCGCTTTAGTTCCGGTACGGGGTCAATTTTGAATTTGTCACCGTCAACGAGTAGAATTTGATTAGGAAGAAAATAGTCAAACCAACGGATTAGATGTTTGACATAGACACCAACATCTACAATTTCATTAAACATGTTGACAGTTCCGAATCTGTCGCCCTCTATCACCGACTTCTCAAACGTTTCTGCAATGTACTTGTGTCTCATCCCAAGTGGAAATTTAGGTTGTTTTGTTGTCCATTCCAGGTAGTCTGAGACCAGGCGTCGGACTGGATCACACAGGACGAAAATAATTTTAACATTCAAGGAAACGTCCATTCGAACCTTTGACGGCACGTCGTGGGGGTGAATGAAATATGTAGGCGTTTTTTCGATGGTGATTTGATGAGGAGCGGCATATGGCATTTGGTTTCTGTACCAGTCAATGCCTTTATCGTACTGTGCATCGAAATAATGTGATTCGGGTCCTGGTCCAACAACATGAGGATGTAGATTCAGAAAATTCATGAGTGGGGTGGTCCCACATTTCCGTACACCGGCGATGATTGCGTTAGGAAGTCGTCTTTCACAACCCCGTTCTCTCAGGGTAGCGGCGTTGACAGGCGTTTTCAACAAATATGCCGGTTTGTTTTGTAGATAACAAGATTTGTTGAATCTTTGATTAATATATTCATCTCTGTCATACTTAACAGCCCATTCAATGGTTTTACCTCGGCTTTCTGCTAGATTTCCTTCCCTGTCTTCGAGTTCATCTAATAACCGCGATTCTTCTATTTCTTTCAGCCTCACCGATGCCGTGTAGTATAGGTATGCCAGTAACGACAACAACATCACAAGCCAGATGAGCGAATTCTGACGAAAACCCCGCCTTGGATACGTAACGTATCGGAAAAGAAGAGACATTTTGGTTTTGCTGGGTGTAGGTCTACGTCATCGATGAAACGTGTACTGTATTTTTTTTTATTCAACTGTTTACAGTCAGTCCTATTAGAGGATTACGATTTGAAAGGTTTGCCACAACTCGTTCCTGCAACAGCTGTCTGCGTAGAATTTATTGATATAGTAGTATTATCGTAACCAGCTCGCGCTTGCATAATTAGGGACTGCTCAGTTTTTCCGGTCGGGTGTTGGGGAGGTGGGTTTTCCTTTTGGGCCAACAAAAAGACTCTGACCTCTCTGTGTAGTATCCAAAACAGGATGACCGTTATCACTTTAAAACATGTTGTCTCGCATATAAAAAAATTACAAGACACTACATCAAATATTACATGTAATTAGTATAACTAATCTGTATAGGCCTACATAGAGTTGAAATACCCCCCCCCCCCCAACAAAACGTTCAATAAAGCCATGACAGTAAAAGGTCGAGAGGAGGATATCCCCCACTCTCATCTGGAGGCATAAGGATCTCCCTAGAAGGAGGTTTCTTTTACTCTTACAGGGCAATATTGTGGGTCTATCAAAAACCACAATTTCCCAGCTTTACAATAAGACAGCACTACCGTTGTGGTGTAATTTTTTTTATTATGTCCTAACATCTGATGGTCGCTGTCATTAGTAGGGGGAGAGCTTTAGTGATAGTTTTAGTCTGCCGACAGCCGTTAAGGCAATCATTTCAGATCTATAAAAGACATCGCCGTCTGATAATAATATATCATCTTTATTTATGTTTGAAAAATTCGGATCATTTTTTTTCTTTTTACAAATTTGGGTTGTCCATAGTCTTTTGGGTTATTAATAATTTAAGTGCTTCGAAAAGCCACATAATAATGTAGTTATTAAGCAATGGTTCAATATCACTCTAGGTGAAGTAATAAATAAAGGAAGCTGGTGAAAAAAAAATGCGACAAGAAAAACACCACCTTTTAGATACAGCCATGTCGTTCTAGGCGTGAACTTTCCTACAAATCCAAACACAATAATACCCCCCCCCCCCGCTGTGGGTGATTTGTTCGTAGAGTGAAATACGCACCAGAAGTTGTTACCATGGTTACCAAGCAAGCTACTCCTGAACTTTATTCAACTATAACTACATATAAAGGGTTACATCACGTGTACGATTATCGACACTGTCAGTAGTAGTGCTGAAATGAATCACTAGTTAAACTACTCTGATATTATATAAATCTTATTTGTTCATCTACACGATTTCACCAATAAACTAGATTTGTCTTAAAGTATAATGTAATACACAATAACTCAACACGTATAAACATCATAGTATTTATGATAAAATAATTATTCGTTATGTCCATCAGCGTCCTGTGATTATACTAAACTCAATGCATTGTAAGATTGTATTAAACAGAATCATACGGAAAGCTAAGGTTCGATAAACTCAAATAAAAGTTCTCTATCACCGCAATATGATATTATAGACTTTGAATTTCCCACCCCCACCCCCACCCCGGACCGGGCATTATCTGCAGGGGGAGGTGGTCGATATTGTTCAAAACTAACCTGCACAAAATATGTTGACATCCTCTTCTTAATTGGCACTCCCCACAGTTAACAAAATATATGGGGGGTTTTTTGTTCCATTGAACGTGCCCTCGATATCGATAATAATATAGTGAGTTATTAAAGTTGAGTACAAATCAAAATGACTAATTACACTAGACTGTATACTTACTAGATAAGTGTTTACTACAATATATCAGTAATACTAGCACACAAACAAGAGCTTGCATTTATAATGTACAACAAATCGCAGTCATTTAGTTAATTTCTCTATCTGTTCATCTGTGTTTGGTAATGATAACGCTGTCTATATCCTATACGAACAAATGAAAAGTCACAAACATCACAAACTATGATTGTCTGTTATCAATATCAAAAATGATAAAAATATCGTTTCACTGAGTCGAGTGCCCATGGTAAGGTTCGTAGTAGCTTTCTGGTTCGTGGAGATTGGCACCCTCCCGTCTTTGTCGATTCAACAACACACGTACAAGTACACCGATAAATAAAGACAGTACAATAAATAATACAATGGCTGCAACCACGATGTTCCTGGTGTCACTATCCAACATGCCTGTGAATGGGAAGTGTCATTGACTGATTAGTGAAATACTTGCCTTATTAGTATTATTAAATGAGTGTAACTTTTGTGCGGGTTGCGGGCCGCTGCGGGCCTGTGAGTGTAACTTTTGTGCAGGTTGCGGGTCGATGCGGTCTCTATTATTTTTCCAGTATACCTTAATTTATTCACTTTTTAAAACTCAAGAAACTTGTTTTCTAGCCACTGGGGTTTATTGTGAAGGGCACACTCTACATGCACTTTTTACTATTCGATAGAACTACATGCTGGGCTATAATTGCACACAATTTACCCGGTATATTTCGAGGACAATTTTATGCAAACGAAGCATTTCATATCATAAGAAGTTTAGCCTGTCGATCGGCCTGCAAAATAACGATACTGGGATTCAGGCTGGTTTGTTGTGCAGGTGACATGGGTATCGGGTATGATACCTCTGTCCGACAACAAATATGACGATTAGGAAAGTTATGTTTACTTAGACTACATAATATCAAAATCCTAGTGATTGATAATAAACAATGATTGTGCAGGCAGGTTCTTTGCATTGTGTGTAATTTAATAAAGTAATAAGAAACATGTCAACATAAGTTACGAAGCGATTGAATAAGAGACAGGCAAAGGAAAGCGTTAGCAAACTGACCAATGAAAGATAGCTCATCAGACTGGTTAGTGGTGATGTCGGGAGTAGATGTTATCATGGTTCCTTCGTGCGACGTTGATACATCTATGTCAGCCTTTTTTGTTGATACGATGGGAGGTGCGTTGTCAGTGGTAAGTTTCTTGTTTCTTATGGTTGTATCGATATTCAATCCTGGCAACTTAGCTAAGTTAGAATGAACACCAGTCTTGTTTGTCATTGTGTCAGTACTAACTCTCTGAGTTGATGGTGGACTGGGTGTCTGGTCGTTGCACACTACGTATTGATGTGCAAAGTATGCAGAGGGGTTTGATGGCACCCCTGGCAATTCGGTGATGTCTATATGATGAAAACATTGAAAATACTTAAATATCTCAATTTAAGTAAAAGTTTTTGATAAACGAAATATGATATGTATGTT
This sequence comes from Glandiceps talaboti, assembly GCF_964340395.1. Lineage (NCBI taxonomy): Eukaryota > Metazoa > Hemichordata > Enteropneusta > Spengelidae > Glandiceps > Glandiceps talaboti. Next base: position 12,915,774 of record NC_135549.1, read on the forward strand.
TCATGTAGTAATACGTATTTGTTCATTGTGCATGTCAGTATATAGTGACTGAGAACTTTGCCTTTGATTCGTCTCTCATTCATAATATGGTTACCATGATACTCGGGATGTGATTGGTAAATAATCGATGCTATATTATTCTGCAACAATATACCCTCATGATAGGTTCTTTAATGTGCCACAATATACCCTATCAATATCAAGTAATCGAATTATATGAAACAAAGACAACTCTACCTAGCTAATGAAACTGACATGACAGATAACGAATAGCGAACACCAAGTAATCGAATTATATGAAACAAAGACAACAGTTACTCTACCTAGCTAACGAAACTGACATGACAGATAACGAATAGCGAATACCAAGTAATCGAATTATATGAAACAAAGACAACTCTACGTAGCTAATGAAACTGACATTCTAGATAAAGAATAGCGAATATCAAGTAGATGAATTATATGAAACAAAGACAACTAGCCTTCCCTCCAACAGATTACAATGATACACACGTACAGAAAAGAAGTAATTTCCAAATTGTATCATCTCACCCTTACCATATTGGCAGACGAACCGTTTGAACATCCCACAATAATCGACATTATAGGTTTGTGTTGGTCTGATTGTGGTAGAAAATATAAACAGTACACATCAGTTTAACTCCACATTGAATTTCTTGAGAAAAATGTTTTCTCTCATGCCATTGTTGTTATTAAAAATACTGTACCACATTGGAGTATATTGTTGTCTGCAATATCACATAGGATATGTATACAATATTTTATTTCATATATAGCAATTTGTAAGAGTCTCTAGGCTAACATTTCATGTATTTTGCTCCATTCCAGCACGTAAGGTTAACGACCAAGAGTCAAGTCATCATTGCTCGCATTCGAAATTCAATATTTTTGTAGTCATTATTTCACATTATCCCAATAATCGACTATGGAACATGTTTGTATGAGTGATAATGCAAAATTGACACTTACACGCTTAGGGCAGCACAATGCTGTCCAGCTCTGAGACCAAATGCTGAAACTGCGAAATTATAGGGTTCACCTGCCTTCCATTGTCGAAAAGCCTCTGCTGTCCCATCGTAGTGAGTCCAGTAATTCACTCGGTTCAAATCGACGTAGTCAATCCATATATCACTGTGTTGAACTACGCTTCAATAAAGTGGTTATTTTACAATTTAACAAGGTGGTTATTTTACAATTTAACAAGGTGTTTTTTTACAATTTAACAAGGTGGTTATTTTACAATTTACAATTTAACAAGGTGGTTATTTTACAATTAACAAGATGTTTTTTTTACAATTTAACAAAGCGGTTATTTTACAATTTAACAAAGTGGTTATTTTACAATTTAACAAGGTGGTTATTTTACAATTTACAATTTAACAAGGTGGTTATTTTACAATTAACAAGATGGTTTTTTTACAATTTAACAAAGCGGTTATTTTACAATTTAACAAAGTGGTTATTTTACAATTTAACAAGGTGGTTATTTTACAATTTAACAAAGTGGTTATTTTACAATTTAACAAAGTGGTTATTTTACAATTTAACAAGGTGGTTATTTTACAATTTAACAAGGTGGTTATTTTACAATTTAACAAGATGCTTATTTTACAATTTAACAAAGTGGTTATTTTACAATTTAACAAAGTGGTTATTTTACAATTTAACAAAGTGGTTATTTTACAATTTAACAAAGTGGTTATTTTACAATTTAACAAAGTGGTTATTTTACAATTTAACAAGGTGGTTATTTTACAATTTAACAAGGTGGTTATTTTACAATTTAACAAGATGGTTATTTTACAATTTAACAAGGTGGTTATTTTACAATTTAACAAGGTGGTTATTTTATAATTTAACAAGGTGGTTATTTTACAATTTAACAAGGTGGTTATTTTACAATTTAACAAGATGGTTATTTTACAATTTAACAAGGTGATTATTTTACAATTTAACAAGGTGGTTATTTTATAATTTAACAAGGTGGTTATTTTACAATTTAACAAGGTGGTTATTTCACAATTTAACAAGATGGTTATTTTACAATTTAACAAGATGGTTATTTTACAATTTAACAAGGTGGTTATTTTACAATTTAACAAGGTGATTATTTTACAATTTAACAAGGTGGTTATTTTACAATTTAACAAGGTGGTTATTTTACAATTTAACAAGGTGGTTATTTTACAATTTAACAAGGTGGTTATTTTATAATTCGATAAAGTGGTTATTTTATAATTCGATAAAGTGGTTATTTTATAATCCGATAAAAGTGGTTATTTTACAATTCGATAAAGTGGTTATTTTACAATACGATAAAGTGCTTATTTTGCAATTCAATAAAAAGTGGTAATTTCACAATTCAATAAAATGGTTATTTTACAATTCAATAAAATTGTTATTTTACAATTCAATAAAATTGTTATTTTAAAATTCAATAAAGTGGTTATTTTCCAATTCTATAAAGTGAGTAATTTACAATTCGATAAAGTGGTTATTTTACAATTCGATAAAGTTGTTATTTTACAGTTCGATAAAGTGGTTATTTTATAATTTGATAAAGTGTTTATTTTACAATTCGATAAAGTGGTTATTTTACATTCAGGAAGACAGAAAGCATACAATGATTTGCCTTCATTCTTAACTTAGGGAGTGTCCAGATTTTACTTTCAGGGGGACCCCGGAGAATTTCCCCTTTTCCATGTGTACTTTTTTCATGCCCCCCTACAAAAGCTTGGGAAAAAATTATGGCCCCTACAAGTTCTTGAGTTTTTTCCTTGACCCCCCCCCCATACACTTACACATATACACAAACACACTATACATACACAATGTACATATACATATATGTATGTATGTATGTATGTATGTATGTATGTATGTATGTATGTATGTATGTATGTATGTATGTATGTGTCTGTCTGTCTGTCTGTATGCATACAATTAATACAAAACACACACACACACATACATACATACATACATACATACATACATACATACATACATACATACATACATACATACATACATACATACATACATACACACACAAACACAGCTTCAGCGCCATGCCTATATCTTTTGAACCTCTGAACCTTTGTTCAGTTGTGCTAAAAAAAAATACTCATAAATAACCAAATCATTATATTGGAAAAAAAAGCAAGATAACCATTTCATGCACAATGGCAAGAACAACATATTTCCATTGGGTAATGGGGGTATACTTTAAATACTTCACAACTGTTCTACTTTACTTTTTAGACATGTATTGAATACAACTTAGTTCCAATGCCGGTTTGCGTTGTTCAGCTTGTCAACAGTGCAAGTATAAATGTGAATATTTTTAATGTTGGAAGGAATAGTCAAAAACTGAAATAATTTAACTATCAACATTTTCTCTTGTTATACTTTGACTGATATATAAGTTTAACTTCTATTTCCAGGGGTGATTTCGTAAACACAAACCGAGCTGTAGATGACTTCCAACCCTGTGCCAACATAATATCTTGATGAGCACTAATTACCAAAACAGAGAACATTAAAAGAGATAAAAATAGACATAATATCCACTCACGTAGTAGGAACACCAGAATTTTGATGACGCAAAATGACTGCAAATGAAATTAAAACTAATATCATCAACATGAGTGAAACAGATAGTAGTGACTCTGAGACTGAAAGTTACATTTCTGTAATGTATGTTCTAGGGTAGTGATGGAGACAATTGTAATACTGATAGCTCAGAAAATTCATGTACTGCTGATAACACTGATAGTGATTGTGATGAAACAAGTCTTGCACATCCCCACGGACAACTTATACTTTGAAAAGTGCCAGAATTGCAGGTCGATTTATGTTGCATTAAATAATCATGTTTTTTTAATGACCCCCACCCCAGAAAATTGTGAAATTTTTGTTTAGCCCCCCCCCCCTAATCTTTCCTGGGAAAAATTGATGCCCCCCTGAAAATCCTCCGCCCCAGAAGTAAAATCTGGACACTCCCTTACAGTCAATAAAGCCCTTTAAATTTCTGCATGGCAAAAGTATACATAAAAAGATAATGTGAAACAACACATGATCGAACAAGTCCGTGTTTGTAACTTAATAAATTACAAAAAACTAAAACCGTGTGAAAGTTTTGTTATTGTACATACAGGAAATGATTGTTAAACAAATTTGGTGAGGACAAGTACAAGACAAGACATGTCTCTCAGTACTTACGATGTTCATATTCTCGAAGTAGCAAGACAACGGTGTTTAGTGTGTGAGCATCAGGAATTGTCAATAACCTGCCTCCATCGTTACGGCAATATTCATACGCATATTGCGAGGTCGAAATATAATCAGACACCTTGTAAATGCCCATGCTGTCAAGACTGTTAAGACTTATTCCTTAAAAGAAAAGAACCTCGTTACCATGGTTACAAGACTTGTGGTATGTACGACAGTAATATCGTTTACTACACTGCTAAAAATATATCCATTTGGCGTGAGTCTATTTCGAAATGTGCTGACATTCCTTACTTATCAATAAATCATGTGTATGAAACGTTATTACTAAACAATTAATGAATGAAAATGATTTATGTATATAATACCTGGGTATGTCCGTTCTCTATACTGACAAATGAAATTCTTCGAAGTGGAGCAACGTGCATCATTCCACAGACGTTTGCGATGTGCACTATACAACACAAATCATATGAAGGAATAGTTAAGTAAAGAATGGAGAATTGTTCCATATGGTTCTATACAATGAATGCCGCCTTGGGTAATGGATATCTATTAATAGAATCTGGTGTAACTGTACTAAATGTGTTAAATATATCTAGTCTGAGATATGTGGCAGATGAGATACTAGGTATCGTAAAACTCTCTCAATATAGCAAACTGTTTATTATTTATAACAGATTTAAGCGTGCGCGCATGTGTGTGTGTGGGGGGGGGAGGGTTATGCATTTTACACAAGAAATTTTTTGGAACTTCGAATTATTCATGAAGAGGGACATACATACATACATACATACATACGTACATACATACATACATACATACATACATACATACATACATACATACATACATACATACATACATACATACATACATACATACATACATACATACATACATGCACGCACATACACACATTCAATTGTAGCGAAAGAATAACCGGTTTGTTTCATTTCTTACCGAAGATTGGCACAGTTTTCATTGCCGCCTGCATTATTTGGCTCTTTTGGAAACCAGTGGGTTAAGCATAACGGTGAGTTATCGGTATAAACAAAATTACCCTCTTCAAGCAAATCATTAGCATCGAACCATATATCGCCTGACATAGATAATGACATACACTCATAAATACGCCAATATTTATATATATGTGTGTGTGTATATATATATATATATATATATATATATATATATATATATATATATATATATATATATATATATATATATATATATATATATGGATGCGATGTGAATACTTCTACAGGTCAGTATATGGCTACTGCCCTGTGTACGAATTTCTTTCTCTCTTTATAATTATAAGGATTTAAATTGACTAGGTAATTGCAGTACGACTCAAATATGACTGAGAGATGGCAGGTAATACGATACGATATACGATTTATGCATATGCTGTCAGACTATCCACCTGGCCTGCTATCTCACCACACTCTTCCGTGTAGGTTACTGTATCGACAATCAAGTTTAACCTACTGTATCGACAATCAAGTTTATCCTATTGATCACTAAACAGATCTAGAGTTGAAATTGTGTTCACCACTCTGGTTGTTGAATTTGAAACATATTTGGACAGTGCACTCGGGTCATAAGATTAGCTGGGATAATATCGATAATATCAAAATACTTGGCAGGGACCAACGTTGCTTTGTAGGTGCATGGTGTCAAGGAAGCTATCCATATCAGTCAGTCTAAACTTGATTTCAGGTGGGGGATGGGTGGGGGTCGTTTCCAATTTCACTCAAGATTCCAGTGATGAGTCATGTGATCAACCCAGAACTAACAACATTTCACTAACAACACTATGTCCATTATTATAAATGTCATTGTTAAGTCCTAAAAATAATTCATACATACCCACGTTTAGATTTTGCACCCACGTCATAATTGCCATTACCATGTTTTCACTACGAAATCGCAATAAGTGGCCGCTTCTTTCTTCACAGAATGCCTTTGCATCATACCATGTCAACGTTAATATTGGCATTTCGACTTCGGAAAATGGAGACTGCAAATATTGATAGCCTTTAAAAGAAATCCACATGGATAGATTTTTATGTTAAACAATGACATTTTATGTCAGTGTTTGGCTTAAAGGACAGAGTTGCCCTATTTTAAAAGTTTACATGTATTTTTTTTAAATTTTGAATGCAAATTTGTATATGCTGTTTGCAAAAGACTGTACGGTAGTCTAATTGTCTCTAGATCCATTAATTTTAAAAACACTATGCAAAAATAATATTGGAAATTATTCATGTAAATTTGTTAACAGGGTAGGAGTATGGCTTTAAAAAATAATTCAGCACTGTTCAGCCAAAAAACATTAGTGAAACTGGAGAACTAAAAATCATGTCAAAATTTGACAGCCTTTTAACAAAAAAGGGTGCAAAACATGTATATACACAAGTTCCTGTATAAAAAAACAACTAACATTAATTACCCTGTGTACAGCTTCAATATACACTCAAGTAATGTTAAAGTATGTGCAAATGAGTAAAATCTGGAGATTCCAAATGTAAACATGTTCATGCAATTACATTAGAGACAATGTATGTATGTATGTATGTATGTATGTATGTATGTATGTATGTATGTATGTATGTATGTATGTATGTATGTATGTGTGTGTGTTCACATGTGTATGTGTGTGGCTATATATATGTTAAATAAATGTGTGTGGGGGGGGCTTGAAAATTTCTTACCATGTGGAGGGGGGGGGTCTGAATTTTTTGGGGTTATAAAGGGGGGGGGACTTGAAAAAAATCTAATTTTGTCATGATTCCTCCGACCCCCCTTGCCCATTATTTGTGAATGCAGCCTTATAATGTTTATGTTGATGCAATCTTTAAGAGACATTTTTCGAACACTTGATTTCATAGTAAGAATTTTCTTGATATTTATATATTTGTCATTAGATAGTTAAAAATCAAAAGCATTGTTTGGTGTTCATATCACTATTTACTGAATGGCGGCCATATATTTGGTCAACATAACTCAAAAAAGTAGAATATGTAGAGACGCCATTCAAGTAATATCTACACCATATTATCAGGTGCAAACTTTCTTCTATGACCTTGACAACATCGGATTTTAATCAGATTGATACATAATCGTAACTACTCATGTAATTCAGTGTTCAATCACCTACCGTTGATTTGGTAAATCCAACAACATAATGGATATAATAATAGTAAAAATACTGTAATTTTCGATAAACCTGAAGTTAAAATCATCTCGTTGTTTTGATAGGAGATATCCAGCTACTTGTCATGGAGTCAAAATGATCGCCTTGTCTTCATAGGAGAATGCAACCAACTAAGAATATGAGACTGGTGAACAAGTCCCGATGTGTGGACGAAAACTCCAGTTTCACTTTCACCTATGTGTAGTGTTTAGATTCCAATGTCGGTAATTTAGTGTCCGCTTGTCTTAATTCCATCAATATTTCTACCATATCCCTGTTATCAGTTCATATTATAGGTAGGCATATAGCACTATGTTTAAGATAGATGTTTGAGACAGATGGCCATTCTAATTGTATCTCCAACGCCCTTTACCCTAAGGCTGTCTGAAATTTAAAGAGCAAACAGTTTGAGTGTGTAAAATAGCACTGAGCAACATTTTACCCACAACTCCCTCTAATTTTCACTCTCACTCACAAAGCTCCTTCAATTCAGACAAATCTCACCAGTGTACAGGGTTTTGTGAAAACATTTTTCATTTCTTTTTCATTGGTTCAAATATGAATTATGTTTTGTAAAAGATATAGAAATTTTATAATTTTTTCCGTAAACTTTCTTGAAAAGTATGGAAAATATTTGCAAAGAAACTAAGGAAAATACTTGCACCTGTAATTACTTCAACAAAGATACTGATTTCTCTGCACAGGTATAAAAAAGAAATTTAGATATTAAAACTTTCTATACAGACTGACTATCCAAGTTTTGATTGCTTTGTGTTGAAGAGTATTACTTGTTTGTACATTTTTATCCAAAATGTTCAACTTTTTAAATTTTAAATTCTTAACACATTTTTGGTACATATTATTCAACTGTTTGTTATGCTTAACTGTTAAGAAATACGGCTTATAGAGGAAGGTATAAAATAAGGAACATCCAAGCATACAAATCAGAGAGAGAGTTGTGGCTAACTAGTGGGTAAAATATTGTATATCGGAATGCATGGTACAGGTAATCACTGACTGAAAGTGTATGACCTAGCTTGTGGCTCGACGTTGAATTTTTAATGAGTAGTACCATGGTGGTGGTTTTGTTCTGTTCCTCTGTTCCTATATTGATTTGGTCGAGTGATGTGCATGTATCTATGACTGATTTACATAAGTTTCAAAAGTAGGTACGCCTAGAGTCAGAATTGGATTTTCTTTTGTCTTTTCTTTTTCTGGGGTTGACATCTCTATTTAACTTTTTGTAGTGAGGTTGTTTCACTTGACGCATCTCTCACAAAGAAATCTGAATTGTAAATCACTGCATGGTGACAGATAGATATGAACCAGTAAATAAAACACATGACATTATACAACAACAAAGAAGGCAAGATAATGAAATAAGCAGAATGATGAGTCCAATGGTTTGCATATGGTAACAGATAAACATCTCATCAGATTAATTTCTTATATTATATTAATTTCTTTAATTTCTTATATTTACCCAATTTTGTTTACACTTAACCAGCACTGCAGTGAAATCGCAGCCAACCGCAGCGCACACCATACTTTGGAATACGAAATCCATAATTTGATAGTGAACAGAGGACAGCCATTTGAAGTCGTTCTAGAGTTCAACCACAATGTCCAACTTGATGAAGATTCATTAAATTTTGAAGTCCACCTCGGTAAGTATTCAGATGCTGACTTGCCAGTATTCCTGTTCTCCATACCTTGCACACCTAACATACATGTAGTAAGTTTATTCTTGTGGCACCTACATTGTAATACAACTCAGAAATGTTCAGAAATGTTGATAGTGTAGATTGATTTTTAACCTACTTTTTATTATGTTTCGTTAGAATGTAAGAGACACTCTAAATGATCACTGAATTCATTTTCTAAGAGATGTGACTCGACTGGCATGTATTTTAGGTTTCGAGAGCGCTAACCATTTTAAAGTGTGTTTTCTAGCCTGATGTCACAGTGCATAAAAAGACTTACGACCAGGTTGGTTTCTGACTCGCATCCTACAAAACTCATTGATTATATGTTACTGTAGCTACATTCAAATACAATTTGTTACTCTCATTCTGAAATCAACAGAAAACACGACATAAATACAAACTTTATTTTATGTAAACTTTAAAGTGTTTACACAACAGACTGAAATTTTTAACAGATGACTCTTCCTAACACATTTCTGGTTTAATTTCATCACATGTCCCATCCCTTATCGAAACTGCTGGGTTCACTACCTACCACATGTGCCAGTGCGATTTAAACGTACTAATGAAGGAGTACAATTCGGTCAAGTGATTATTACATACTCGTAATACTAAAAGTTTAATTTAGAAACTCTATCAAAGTGCGCTCGCAGGTCAGTATTTTCCCGCAGAAAAGTGCCGTTAAGAGGCACGAGGTTTTACGAGACTAAAGTTGGGAAAGCCCACCACATAATATATGGATTACAGGATATATCTTGCTTTGGACGAAAAATCCAAACGTTTCAGAAGGTAGACCTTCACCGTTATATTGTACTTTAATACAAAGTATGTGTAATTTGTGAGTAGCTCGATACATTACTGGTAACTCCATAGCAAAATAATTGAACATTCACGAGACTGAGGTTCAGTAGTGCTATAGGGATCGCCCGGCGTCTGTCTGTCTGTCTGTCTGTCTGTGATGATTCCATCAGTGATATGCAAATTATTACAATTCCAAAACTACTAAGCAGATTGGGCTGAAATTCAATGGGAATGTATCTTGAGATGTATTGTATGGATGAAGAAATGATACCATGAATATGCAAATTAGGTGTAAAAATGTTCATTTTTGGTCAAAAACTTATATCTCAAAAAGTACTTGGTCACCGAGTCTGAAACTTGGTGAGATGTTTCTGAAAGTGTTATTCTGCAGATTTTCTTCAAAACATTTTGAGAAAATTGGCCCTAGCGACCATGACCACTCCCTTAGCAAAAACCAAATGGCAGTATATTTTGGTCAAATAACAACACCATCTGGTAGGCAAATGAGTAAACATTTAAAAAATGTATGCAAATACCCTAGCAACCATGACCATGCCCATAGCAACAGCCAAACGGTCGTGTATTTCTCAAAGATAACAACAGGGATTAATAGACAGTTGAATAAACATTCAAAAAATGTATGTAAATTTGCCTAGCAACAAGACCACGCCCATAGCAACAGCCAAATAATCATGTATATTGCAAATATAACAGGAATAGAAAGACAAATGAATAAACATTCAAAAAATGTATGCAAATGTGCCTAGCAACAAGACCACGCCCATAGCAACAGCCAAATTATCACATATATTGCAAACATAACGGGGATTAATAGACAATTGAATAAACATTCAAAAATGTATGAAAATATGCCTAGCAACAAGACCATTCCCATAGCAACAGCCAAATGATCACGTATATTGCAAAGATAATATCAGGAATTCATACACAAGTGAACAAAAATATACAAAAATGTATGCAAATATATCTAACAACATGACCACGCCCATAGCAACAGCCAAATGATAGCATATATCATAAAGATAGCAACATGGTTGGATAGGCAACTGGATAGTCATTCAACAAATGAACACTTCTTGTTAGCATGGACTACCATATGGATAAACATTTTTAAAAACTACAGTTGTGCTACAACGCCATTGGCGGTATTTTTCAGTTATGCTATCCTGTTTCCGATATATACACTGGCTGCAACAAGAAACTGCATGAGATATATTTTTTTAGTTTTCATCCACGAGCTCTAGTCTGTCTATACATATGGGATTTATTTCTGGAAGTCCAAAGTTACCATCTAGTACCTAATTGACAAGAGTGCATTAGCTATAATGTTTGTGTCTCATCGACAGGGTCAAAGTTTACGCTACAAATTCGAGTGTCCCAAGATTAATAGTAGGTATGTCCACCATTTGCATGGATCACTGCAGTGCATCGGTGCATCTTTATATAACATGCACAGTCTCAATATCTTTTTCTGGCCCATTTTCGGGTTAATACACATATGGAATGGAAACGTCTCACACCACAATGATATATGATGCATGTTCACTGTCTGAGTTGAAAATTCACAATTCAAATACTGTTCAGTCTTCATTCGAAAAGGATACTACTGTAATTGTACACTAAGAATGTAGTTTATTGGTTATAGACTGAAATACAGTGACGGTCCCAACACTCTGACACAATCACTTTCCCCAATGGCTCATCATTGGTAATGCATATTCCTCTTGGATCGTGGTTCCCTGCCTGGTTTTCACTGATCGCAATGCAATCAAATTCACATTTGGAATTGAATTTCTGTACTCTTCTAGTACTATATTCACACACATACAAATTATTGGCATTATCCAAAGCCAGTCCTTCAGGCTCTACTAGCTGACCATTCTCAGATCCATCAGAGCCAAAAGAAAGCAGGAATTCCCCGTCTTCAGAGAAAACCTGGAGACGATCATTACCACAGTCTGATACAATGATGTTTCCATTGTTCATTATGACAATGTCCCATGGTGACTCGAATTGGCCATGTTCAGAACCCTCACTGCCAAAGGACTTGATGTAGATATCATCTGGCCCATATATATGTATACAGTGGCGACCTCCATCAACTATGTAGCTCCTTCCAGTGGTAGGGCTTATGCCAATGCCCATGGGTCTTACCAATTCATCTTCACCAAAACATCTTATCCATTTCAAAGTATTATCACAGACAATAACCTGTTTATTTCCACTATCAGTAATGTAGATATAACCAGTCTTCGCCACTGCTGCATATCTTGGACAAAAAGCATGTGTAAAATTTGTATATGTGACAACAGCAACCTGAAGTCCATCAATGGTGAATGTCTGTAATCTGTTATTGTCACTGTCACATACCAACATGTTTCCATTGGTCATCATGGTTATGCCATGTGGGTTGTTCAACTGACCTTTATCTGACCCTTCGTGACAAAATTCATGTGACCAACCCTTCCTTGGAATAATCTTTAGTTTCACTGGTGAACCCTGTATTGGTCTTTTATACACTGACACAGACAGTTCGTGATTCCCTTCTGCCTTACCAGTATACATCAAAGAAACTGTGCCATCACCATTGTCACACATGTTTAGTATTTCAATCTTCTTGCCAGGTGTTATTATTTCAGCTATCACATCATTGATCGTAGCAGTAGATGTACCCATCTCCAAAATGACTCTGATTTCATCTCCAATTCTTCCAAAATCCGGTATTTTACTCAATCTGTACATGGTTGTCCTGATGTGGCCTAAACGTTTATCTGCACAGAAATCATCAGATTGCTGAAATTTCAAGCTATCATCTTCAATAGGACTTTGATTAGTCTCAATAGCCAGGAGCCTATCTCCTTGAGATAGCACACCCTTCCTCGCAGACATCACCTGTACTGGACTTCCATGATTCACGAGTCGTTCAGCAAACTCACGTACATGTAAAATGTCTTCTTGCACACCTTCCATTTCTTTGAGTTGCGCTTGTAACCTTGTTTGTCGTCGACCACGTTCTTGCTTCAACTCTTCCAGTAGTTGCTTTCCATTCCCCTTTACCTTACTAGTAAGTTCTTTAAGAGTCTTTTCAACGTGCTCATTGATTTTCCTTTCTTCGACTTGAACAGTCTGCGCGAGAGATGCTGCCATTTGTTGTATCCCAGCAATGCTATCACTAGCTTCATCTTCTTTTGAAGCTAACATTTCAACCATTGCAGTTAGTTTCTCGGTAACATCTGCTGCTGCATCTTGGAGGGATATGTACGTGTGTTCTGTTATGAGGTGATCAGTGGCTACGCATTCTGAGCAGATAGCAACATCACAAGTGGTGCAGTGGAACCTTAGTACAGTGCCAGAGTGTTTACAGCAGAAGGTAGGGGGTCGTACTGAGGTCGGGTCAATGCCCTTTCTTCTTTGGTACTCATCCAGAGTGACCAAATTGTGTGACTGAGTTACGGGGATATTGCCATGAATGCCCACACAACCACCACACAATTCAAAACCACAGTCTAAGCAATACGTCGTGGGTGTTTCGCCTTGCTTTCTACACGCCCCACATACCAAGGAGTTCGCTTCTGCGAATTGCTTCATCAAATCTTCGGTGAACAGATCGGCAGACAATGTTGCCACTTCCCCATGCTGAACTTGGTGTTCTCGACGACAAAACGGGCACAACAACTTTGCATCCTTTACCAGTTTGACGAGACATTGTTCACAAAAAGTGTGCAAACACGGTAAAATTTTAGGATTCTTGTATCGTTCACAGCAAATTCCACAAATTAGGTTATTCTCATCGATTTCGAGGCGTTTTACACTGCTCGTGCTAGCAGCCATGGCTTGACAACGCTCGACGTCAGTTGGTGCCCTTTAACCTTTCCATTATTAACACCCAAGTAACCGGAAATTCTCATTTGCAGATGACTTGGAAAGTCGATGTCGCAGAATGCGCTCTGGGGACGAAATTTCCCAAACATTGCCACCTAGAAGCTTGCTTCTGATTTTTTAAAACAATAGAAAATTGACAATCATTTATTTTCCCACATTCGGCAGCCAAACTGGATTCCAAAATGGCTTAAGTTTGAAAATACTTCGACTCTATTTGAAAAATTTGTATGAGTACCCCTTATTGTTTTCCTTGATTATAACTGAGAATATGTTGTAGTTTTGTGACAGCAAAAATTGAACAGTTTACTTCCTAGGTAGTCTATAGTTCCTGACAGGGACCGCATTACATAATATACATACATGTAATATACATTAAATTTTACAACAGTTGGCATTATTAAAACAAGTACTTGTCCCACCTGACTTGGATACTTGTAGAGCTGAAACACAGACAAGGCAGAAATCATTGTCTGCGACTGAAATAAATATTCACAGGCAATGTTGGCTTAAGAGTAACATTTTAGATCCTTTTCAGTTCGCATTGCTTCACTCAAAATATGTGGGAATCAAAAATTGGGGTTTAAACAACTGAGAATGACACCAGCAAAACCGACAATGTATGATGGACATAAAGTTAAATAAATCAAATATTTAGTCTATTCTTACATCAGATTGGGGATTTAAATTAGTGTATATTATTCTCACTTGGTACAGACTATATATTGATTGCAGGTGTAGCTATCATTAATGACATACTATTGTACATATACAAGGATGATAATGTGTTTACATATGTTTACTTGACTCTATCCCTTTCAGAAGTATTCATCAATATGTCTTCAAACTTTTTTTTAAAGAATAAGATGAATTATTTGACGGCTTCGTCCAAGTCATATAAGTACCCAAACTGTCTTTTCATACATGAGTTACACTTCTTGTTTACTCTTCACGTGTTTGTCTCGTTTAAAGGAGAGAGTCCAAGTTTGAAGAAGAAGAACACCCTTAGGGACCGGTCAGTTTCTTCAGCCGGGGGGGGGGGGCGGTGGATTCTTAAATTGGGCCGACAAAAAGTCACTGACCCCCCATCTGTAAAACCAAAAACAGGCTGACCCCTCTATCACTTAATTCTAAAACATGATGACCCCCCCCCCCCCCCATATATATAATATTCACATGACAGGTATTTTTTGATCGTGACTCAGTGTGGACTGCTTGACTGTCTTGCATCTACTTTATAAGATCCCGGGTTAGCACTATCATAATTATAATTGACTACACAGGGTAAATATATTCTAAAAGGAGTTTAATAGCATCTTGACAGTGAAAGGTATGGGAATATTTTGAGCAGGGAATATGTATATCTCTTATGGGGGGTCCTTGGGGTCTCCCCATAGAAGCCCTGGAGGTTTTTTACTCTGAAAAGTCAATTTTGAGACTATTCAGGCCCTTTCAGACAATAATTTCCAAGCTTTACAAGACAGCATCAATATGTAAAAAGAAAAAAATATTTTTTGAAATATTAAGTTTGATAGCATCTTGACAGTAAGAGGTAGGAGGAAGACCTGGAGACTGGGATGTGTACACCTCATGCAGTGGGGGGGGGGGGGGTCCTAGGGAGTCTCCCCCTAGAAGTCCTGGAAGTTTTTTACTCTGAAAAGTCAATTTTGAGACTATTCAGACCCTTTCAGAAAATAATTTCCAAGCTTTACAAGACAGCACCAACATGTAAAAAGCAACTACACAGGGTTGAAATACTTTTGAAATATACTTTGATAGCATCTTGACAGTAAGAGGGGAAGAGCTTGAGACTTAGATATGTCCACCTCATGTGGGGGGTCCAAGGGAGTCTCCCTTTAGAAGCCCTGCATGGAGGATTTTTACTCTTAAAGCCAATTTTAGGCCATTCAGACCCTTTCAAGCAATAACTCAATCCATGCTTTATAAGACAGCACCATCAAGTATCATAAACTATTCCGTATAACTTACATAGGGTTGAAATATGTTCTTAAACAGTTAAATGGCATCATTATAATATGTAGTAAAGGTCAGCACATCTACTGGTAGTATCATTGGTAGGATAGATTTGGAGTTTAAGGCAATTTAAGACTACCTTGGCAAACATTTCACATCAAGACTATCATCTCAATGTTTAGGTTATTCATAGCCTTTGAGGTAATATTTCCAAGCTTCGAATAGCTAACGTAAATGTAAGTTTCCCATGTCACATAAAAATGGCCCCGTAACATTGGTATAGTGGCATTAATATTGCATGTATAGTAAAGTCACCGGTATGTTAGAGAACTTTAGGTGGTCATACCTAGTGTATAATAGAAACTGGAATCTGATGAGATGTGGTGATTTGTAGTGTCAATAACATGTAGTGTCCAAAATCGAAAGTGTATTAATCCCTTCTGACAAGTTCATAGTGACGAGTAGGGAACATTTTAGATTAACCTCTTTTATAAACTATATGAAGATTACCATTACGAAACCTTCAAGTTCACTTTTACCCCAAAGTGCAATATAAGTGAAACAAATGATTGTGAAACAGCCAAGCATTTACATGACATGTTCTGTAACTAGTGTGGTCGCTAGGTAATACATGTATATGTATATTTATAGTTATGCTTGAACTAATAAGTAATATTAAAGAATTCATGTAAGAAACAGGGAGAAGAACAAATATTTACATGTACCACATTTCAGACAAGGCTATATGCCATTGTAGAAAAAGGATTCTGAAAACAGCATGACCCCCCCCCCCACTGCCAATTTCAAAAACAGGATGACCCCCCCCCCTCCCAATCCACCCCCCCCCCCCCAGGCCGAAGAAACTGACCGGTCCCATATTCGTATTCGATTGGGTAGTGACCACAGAGACAGTAAATGGCAGTTCAAGATTTTGAAACAAGATGGCTGTGTCTTGTCTTTGGCAATTCATTCACCACTAACAGAAATTGTCTGCCGATGTACACTTGTCGTTTCTACTGTGATCAACAGTAAAATAGTCCAACTCTGGCGATCGAAACCCGTGTATATCTTGTTCAATCCTTGGTGCGAAGGTGAGTACTACTAACAATCCGCGTTGAGATTAATTGTAATTAGTATTATCTGCACAGCACCTAACTGTCATCAATATTGTTTGTCAATTCAACTACATGTCGGTAACTTTATTTTGCTTCGATACATTTCTTATATATTGTGGAGTTTATAGACGTTGGTATGACTCATTCTCGCAAGCCAGAGTTCTTATTTCTACCACTACATTTCTACCGTGGAGGCTCGTTAAGAACGTTGCCGTAAAACAGGCCGTGGTTTGCGACGATGGTATGACTTTATATACTTGTACTTTAAACTCCAAATTGCTCGTACAGATGAAGGGGAAGAACTACGCAATGAATATGTTCTGAATGATACCGGATTGTTATATGTTGGGTCCAATTTAAATTCATTTGGAAGACCCTGGAACTTTGGACAGGTACGTAACAAAACAACTGAAGACTACCTACTTATCCTTTTTTTTTTTAGAAGTGGCGACATAGTCAAGTATAATATTTATGGTCTAAAATTATCTTGAAGAACTGACGTTAATGACTTAATTTGTTCATACTCCGAAGGAAATTAGATTTCATAACCTTGAACATTCTCTTGCACTGCGTCTCTCTCTCCTTCATCTGGTCCTAGCAGAGTTTACATTATTTCAACCATCCGGGTCTTTTCGTCTACATAAAAGTACATAAAAGTACGCCTAGCTATCGGTACGCGTAGACATAAATATTATTTTAACTTTTTACGACCTCTTGAGAAACATGTATGTTAAAGTTGTATCCTCGGAAATTCATAACCACTATTTGCAGACAGTTTTGAAACTTGTAATTATAAAGATGAATAGGCCTGAAGACATTCATGGCACAAAAACTCTGAATTGAAATCTTCAATGCCATCACCACCACCATGGTTTTTTTTTCAAAATAAATATTCAGATGAAACCACACTAATATAACAATATTCATAACGTGGTGAAAAAAATGTATGTGTTGGTTAGGTACTTGGAGCAATGTTTTCTAGACACATTATATATTAGGTATATTTGACCAAGTATTAGCTTACTAGATCGAACATTTCACGTGTTTCCAAACAAAGTTTTCCTTCGGTCATATTTTTGCTATTTGTCTATTTGTGTAAGTGGAATAATAACTAAATTATTTGAGGCGCCTTTTAATTGTCGCTTCTAAAAACGAATGTCAGAATCTTGTGAAAACTAGAGGCTTAAATTTGCAACCATCCCTTGTTGCAGGTTCACCCGAAGAAAGAATGGCACTGGAACTTGCAGCAAGTCATGGCAGCAGACCTGATACTTACAGAACAGACAAGAATATCAAGTTGGACTTGAATTGTGTAATATCTGTCAGGAAAAAAGTGACAATTGGAGACGATTTCAACATCGATATTACTATGACAACACTCGCACTGTACAGCATCTGTACGTAAGGTGTTACATATGTCATTATACCGGTGTGCTCGTCAAAGAATGTCAGGCCATAGAGTTTGGAAACGTCATAACTGGCCATAACAGTGGTAAATATATTATAATGTAATAACGTTCATTTCGAGGACGAGCTCAAAGGCTTCAAAAGTATATGAAATCTACAAGACAAACTAAAACAAAAATATATACAAATATACAACAGACACAGAAATTGGAAGGAACACGTAACAACAATTTATTTAGAGCAATCCATGCAATCTGTCATGTCAAATTTACACTTTAATGCAAAGTTCCTGTGAAGAGTTTCTCAGCTATAGAACATATGAGTCCACCATGCAGCAATTTACTTTTTACTTTTTTAGTGTATCGCCAAAATTGGAAAAACTGCATTTATTGATGTAACGATGAAAAATAAAGGTGTTTATTAAAGTTGAAATCAAATAATTGTTTTAAGTTTTGCTAAAGATAAGAATTGAGAACACAAATCGAGATATTTTGATAATTTATATGACTGTGTCTTTTTTTATGGTTCATTTATTTCATTGAAAAAGTAATCAAACCATGTTATTATCCTAATTTTACCTTGTCAGTTTCCAAGTGGACTTTGCATGTAAATAATGTCGACTACGAAGACTTACTCCATGAACACCCTACAATGAAGATCTTTGCTATGGGGCGGTTATCAGAAAATAATGACACTGTAGCTGCGCAGGAAGACTTCTCTCTAACACCGCCCTCTCTGATGACTGTCGTAAACAGTAACTTCGTTATGAGTTTCAGAAGGGGTGCACGGTGGACGCAATTTGTCATGGATTCATCGGCTGACGATGGTAATTCAGACATAAATTCGATGTAATCCACTATTTTTCACTTTAAGATTACTCATAAAATAGTGGATTTTTGCTAGCTTTGATATTCTCCAGTAAAAACGCTCCGTGTGTTGTAAATTCGACAAAGTGTATGAAACTGTATACGATATTGGAAGAAAGTAAGTTCACAGCTTGATTTAGAAGGAATTCAAGTACAACACGTTATATTAAAGTTGTACTAGATGTAACTGGAGGTATTTTTTCTATCAGCCAACCAACAATGTATTCACTGAAAATTGTTAAAATATCAATGATTAGACATTGTACATGTTACTTAGAGGTCGATTTTATTGGTGAGTAGTCAATGATGACGAGTTGATATTTTAATATATCTAGAATGAGTTGTACTTAACCTCTCAAAATGATAAATGTCTAAATTCCAATTTTAATATTTTGTAAGTTTATGCCTGTGACAAAGGTTGACTGTGTCGTTTCTTTGCATTCCTTTATTTATCATATCAAAATATAGATACATTTGGGATATTTGAAGAAAACAAATCTTCACACAGATGAAGACACCTTATAAAGGTAATATCCGTTGTAATTTGCTCAGTTACGTACACTCATTTTGAAACGTTACTTCACCACTGCGACATCAGAAATATGAAACGTTTTATATTTCATTTTCCATAATGCATGAACTGTCACGGATTCGGTGTCGGATTCTGATAGCCTGCCCTCACCGGTAGCGATGTTGTTCGTTGGATGATGACAACAGATATCATGTCAGTATTAAAACAATGGCGATGGATTCCCTGGGTGTGAAAGCTGAATTAATGTAATAATTTCAGAGTAGATATTTGTCTCTGATACTCGATACAGTAATACTACACTTAATCAACCGCTAGCTTTATGCTTGATGTGACAGGCCTAGATGTCGATAACACTTTAACGTAATTACATAGCCAGTTGCATTATATAACTGTACACAAACAGACATATGGGCTTAGTGGGTATTTAAATAAAGTATGTGCTTGGAAAAAAAATATGACATCATGTCTCTTTCGTACAATTTAAACTGTCTCGTTTTGCTAATATGTTTTTTATAATTTGTTGACATTTACAGTTTACAAAGAATTCTATTTTCAAATAACATATTGTTTATATTTTTGCAAAAATAGTACGTCCACAATAACACGACTTATCGGGTTACTACACTAATAACCCACAGGGGCGTGTAATATTTCATAGATTGTTGTTTTCTTATTGCTTAGAATGTCGTTTTCTGAGGAAAAGATCGTACGAATCTTGCTGCTACAAATGTATCAATCTCTATACTACTAAGAAATATCAGTCTCTTTCCGGCCTTACATGTAGGAATATATATTAATCAAAAGGTTGTTATATTTAGTCTGTAGACCTGGAAAACAACAATCTATGAAATATTACACGCCCTTGTGTAATAACCCAGTAAAATCCCCTAAAATTACTAGGGTTTTTTTTCAGTAAATATAACCCCCCCCCCCTCCATGTGTTTTGCGTGACTTCTATCGTTATATGTATGTACAATGCAGGCTTTTATATATATTCTGATCAAAGAAAGCTATGTCTATGTACATTTTGGTTTTGGTGTATTTAACGTATGCGTTGTAAGTCCTGAGGAAGGATATTGATATTGATGTGATGGCTGAGTATTTAAAATAGCAATGTGTGTTAACTTCAGGACATAGTGTGATAACACTGTACGGGGTCAGAATGATTACGTGCCTTGTTTCGTCTACACTTTACTCCGTTTTAAGACACATGCTGGCTTTGTCGTCAAATTATGATAATCAGTTTATTTTAGCTATTGTAATTATTTTAGTTCCACTCCAGTGAATTTTACTTAACAAGTCAAATGTTAATTAAGATATCGATATTGCTTTCCTGTTCTGCAATCTCCCGCTGAATACGATTTAAAACTACATACACATTTTCTTAACTTTTGACATTGAGACAGTTTTGCTTGGATTGCTTTGGTATCGAGTTATTACTATTATAAGACTTACTCCCTGGGTATTTACTGTGACAATTTAAACTTATCCATGGGGGCAAATATCGCTAAAAGAGCCACCCGTTACATTCGTAGTGCCTCCTCAACTTCAGCAACAGAAATATTTGTCATTCGTTATATTTTTTATTTTCATATATGCCCTATGTAAAGTCGAGGCCACAGATTTGGAAAATATATAAGATGAAAAAGAATAAAAATCTCGTTTTCTTGTTCTAAATGTCATATACTTCAAACGCAAGAGTGAAATGGGTTCCTGTTCGTCCCTCGTTTTTCATATCTCGAGGTTGTCCGTAATCTGTTATCTTCTCTAGATTTGCTAACAGTCTTAGAAGCCAGTATGTAAGTTTTGTTTATAAATTCCAGCGTCAGAATTTCAAACGTTAATTTTATGTCTTTATTATACAATTATTTGCAAAATAAGGAGGAGGTGAATACTATAGCTATTTCTTCATATCTGCACACACTCTTCTCCTTATTTTTATGCGGATGACTCTTTCCCAAAGCTATTATTTCTTTTTTTTGCAGAATATTCCATTAGAAAACAATTTTGCATAGCTTTGTTTACCAAGATGTGAATTACATGATGTGAATTACATGATGTGAAGTACATGTGAAGTACATGATGTGAATTACATGATGTGAAGTACATGTGAAGTACATGATGTGAAGTACATGTGAAGTACATGGTGTGAAGTACACGATGTGAAGTACATGATGTAGAGTACATGATGTGAAGTACATGATATGAAGTACATGATGTGAAGTACATGTGAAGTACATGATATGAAGTACATGATGTGAAGTACATGTGAAGTACATGATGCGAATTACATGATGTGAAGTACATGATGTAGAGTACATGATGTGAAGTACATGATGTGAAGTACATGTGAAGTACATGATGTGAAGTACATGATGTGAAGTACATGATGTGAAGTACATGATGTGAAGCACATGATGTTAAGTACATGATGTGAAGTACATAATGCGAAGTGGTATGAAAAAGATACGATGGTAAAAAAAAATAAGTTAATTCAAATTTGATTTCATGAAATCTCAGACCACTAAACAATACATTGATTGGTGGTCTGACATGAAATCGAATATCGTACAATAGAACAAAGTTAATTGAAACTGGTTCATCTAGAGTCTAGCCTTCCAAAGTTTACTTTACATTGTAACAATTAAGTCGCTGAACATATTTTGTAACGAGTTTTTATATGCCCATTTGATACTCTTGAAATGCGCTATTTCTGAATGTGAGGTTAGATTTCATGCCCGCCCATCTTAAGAAAACATTGCTCTTTAAGTATGTTTAGGAGAAACAGGTAACGGTTTCAGTTTTTTAAAAAAAGGCAGGAGTTAACGATTGCAGTCGATTTCCAGTAATTTGTACATTTGAAACGTTTTGGGGATATTTCAATTCCTGTTTAAACTTAGTTCAAAAACTTTATCCCCATCTACAAACTTATACAAACAAATATGGTTTGGTTTGAAATGATAGCATATGCGTAGAGATACTTCATAATCCGTCTTCAAATATGAAATCGTAACTTCTAACAAACACAGGGAAAAATCAAAGTTTGCATGTTATATTCTTCCCTCCTACTGCATGACTGATGAGTTTTCCTCTGTGGAATATGACCTGACGAGTCACTAAGAAATGATTTAGCCTTTGTTTAGTCGCGGTCTTGTGACAATGGCATAAACAGATCGCTTGACACAGCTTACTTCTATTTGGAGAATTTTATTACCACATAAAAGTCAAACCTCAACATACCAGGAATAATTGCGTTCATCCAGCAGCAGTCTTCCATCATCAACCATCTTACATTGCACGCCCTTCAATTAAACCTGTTTATTTTTAAGCGGTTTTTATTGTAATTGTTTTCACAATGTTGTGAAATTATATTCGTGATGGAAATCAAAACTTTCATATCCTGGGCCCATTATTCCTCTAAATAGAATTGCATTGACTTTTATCTACGAGTTTCAGTTCAGTTTCAGTAATTAGCCAATAGCTGCATACATGTAAGGTAAGTTTTGAAAGAACAGGAATCGAAAGATGCAATCATTAGTTGTTTCGGATTGAAACAAAGTTAAAAATGAATGCCTTGGGATCACAAAACAACTCCAACCTGATACGGAATTACGTCACTCTTAGATAAATAGGCTGGATCATACATAGGGATTCAACTTTGACCATCAAAGGTACACCAGTCTTGTATTTGACAGTTCGGGATTGATGATAGAAACTGTGAGCTACTGGAGACAACAGTTCGGTATGTTTGTTGAACAAACAGACAAGTTTGATATCGGAGACCTTGTTTGACCTCTACAAATTTACGATGGGTCTCTCTACTAGGAGTGGCTCCAGCATACCTAGTAGACATCAAATATCGCCTTCTTTTAAAGCAAATACTATTTCGCGGTCTGAAAGAAAGGAAGCAACAGTTGGGGTGAATACAGTTCTCTGTTTCGACAATCTGCAAAGTCTTCAAGAACAACACTCTTTTATTTCTAGAGATTTAGTTCTACCTGTGCGAGAGACATCGATGACACCGGAAAGGGGGGGGGGGGTCCGCACAAAAGTGCAGTGGGTCCTTTTTATGACTTTGGTATAATAAATGGTATGCTTTTCATGTTGAAACTTAAAACTGACATTATCTTTAGTTTATATAATCTGAGATCTTCTCCACGAATGGAAGTCATTATAACCATGTCCGCATTTCATGTTAGCAGAGTTCCAAAACCATAAAACAACCAAAATGACAACAATTCATGACCCTAATCATAATATACCGGATGTTTGGCTTTGGTATGAGAAAGGGTCTCCTTTTTTCGTAAAGGTGCACTTTGAGTTGTTTGAAGGTCTTCACGGAGCCTGTAGTACGATTACACGTGGATTTGCCACACCCCTCCCCTCCCCCTCCAATGATATATCCCACACACCCCGCCCCAATGATATATCCCACACCCCTCCCCTCCAATGATATATCCCATACACCCCTCCCCCTCCAACGATATATCCCATCAGTGTGAAAAGAACGTTTTCAGTTATTTGAATGAACAGCTTTGAAATTCGAATCTATTATAAAATAAATTTCATAAGCTGGAAAATGAGGATTAATGTCGGCACCAGGTGTGTATGTCGTAAAATGGACATGACTTATAATAATTGACCATGATATGGAATGATAAATGCATGATCAATGAAATCCCCTTATGCCTGACTATACTATAAAATCATAAACGATGACAATTCATCAAGGGAAAACCATGAAGATTCGTTTTGATGTCTAGATACGATATATTCACACCTGGGATTTTGTTTCCATATTTTTCGACCTTGGTTCTATATTCAATGTAACTCAGCTGCCCTAAATTTCTTAAAAGTGAAATACAAAATATAACGAGTTCATTAAAGCTCTTTGCATGACCTTTGCATGACCTACAGGGATTGATTGACTATGTAATATATCGATCAAAGAGTATCAATTGTTGGCAAGATATATAGTTCAATGTAGGATAAAAAAAAAATCTTTTAGTTTGGGGGTGGGGTTTGAACCAGTTTAGTTCTCATCCTACAAAATCATTTTTACTTTGAATGGAATCTGTTTTGTGCCCCTAAATACAATTATTTTTAGAAAATGTCGTCAAATCAAGATATGAGAGAATTTTCGCTTTGTAAATGTATGGCATTAAAGTGGTAATAAAAGAGCCATAATTACATGCAGGCGTTGCATTCATAGTAATATAATTTTATATTATACATTCTGATATGAAATTGATTGTGCTGTTTCAATTTTGATTAATTAAGTTAGAAGGAAAGGGGGGGGGGGGTCTGAGACCAAGGTAAAAGAATTTTGCTTTTTATCCTGCATTGAACTATTGATCTTGCCTCTTTGGTGGGTGGGTGGGTTTGTTGATGGCTTGGTTTGCTGGTTGGCCGGTTAGTCACCTCATTCATTCATTCATTCATTCATTCATTCATTCATTATCATACTTTATTCATGCTAGCTTTATATTCATAACTATGTATTTAAACTGGATAACAATTATCTTAAAAGAGTCTTACATATTGTAACAGAACTAACAATAAAAAAAACCAATCTACTATATTTGAAGAAGCATGAAGTCACGTGGTGCTCTGTCAACGTCAGGTCATTCTGGGGTAGTCTAAATAGGTGAAACACGTAAAATAATGTAAAAGATTAGGCCATGTCATTTCATATAATATTGCTGATTGGATGTTTTCAAAACAACAGCGATTATATTCTTTCAAACAAAATAAAATATCAGGTGTACTATTGAACTGCAACAATCTACTAGAAAAGTATACACTGTGACTTAAAAAACATCTATCCATAGGAATTGTTATTTTATCCCATATTGTGATTTTTACTCTGCCGAAAGTACTGTATCTATTATTTCAGGCAGCACAGTTGCGATGACAACGCTTATATGTAAATCATTAATGAACCAAGTCAAGGTTAGTCGACGATTCCCTGGATGTAGAGGGGTCAATGAACTTACACACATTTATATCGGTAAACGATATCATATCATTTTCAATGCACATATACAAATATAGTACAGACGAACGTCGTCCTCACCCAAGACCTCCGTTATTAAAGTCTCTGCCACATGATTATATACTTGCAACACCCGTAAAGGGGTATTTTTTTAATTAGCTATCTCCCGCATTGTTTTTGTGCACCGATGTTCCTTGTCCGCTGTCATTCCGGAGATGTTACCTGTCATTTGAATGTCATTGGTATGTGCACGATGTCAATAGCCAATACATACCCGCACGTTTGCATTAAAATGGTGAACAATATTTCATACCCTCGTCACGTCCGCAACCCATGTTACTGTATTTTATACTAGTAGAGTACTCGAGTCGAGGACGTTTCACCCCCTTTTCAGGTGCCAGCTTTGTTGTACATGTATGTGTATGTAGCAAGAGACATTCGACGATATAAGAAACGAAAAACGTTAAAAACAATTAAGTATGTTTATTATATTGTTAGCTCAGCAGATGGACTTTATTCAGACGTAGTGACACGCTCCTTCTCTCTAGATGAACCCCATTATTACCGCACCATTAGGATTACAGGTCACTAGACTGGCCTTGAAAATCCTTTTTATCATCCAGCTTAACCACTAGCCGCAACGTAACCCCTGGAATACAACAAGGAAAACTAAGAAAATCGTCAATATATGTGTGTTACCCTACACGAGGGCGTAACAATTGAATAAAATTAAATTCCAGATTTTCATACAAATGTATGAAAATGTTGTTGTTTTAAAAAACATACATAACAAATTGGTACCAAAAATTCATAGTATAATGGTTTTTACTAAATGTAGTAAGTGTAAAAGGTTTATTTTGAAATGTACACTAGGTGAATGGAGAGTGTCAGAAATAGCATGATACCAAACACATGCTGAAGTCATCTCTGGGATTGACCAATCAGAGCTCAGTGAGGGACAGTTAATATATTATATCGTTGTTGTATACAAAAGCATTAATTTAGGCCGGGACAGGGAGTACAGTGTTGGAACTGTGTCATGTCATTTTAAAGCTGGTCTGAAGTGTCGTACAAATAGTGGGATTTTCAAAGCAAATTTCAAGTATTTTGACATCAAGATGAGCACCACGGAGGAACCTCAAGTTCAAGACCAGATCGTCCCTGCTGCAGAGACTGCAGATAGCACGGACGCTAATGGCGTGGAAGCGTCTGTTGAAGATACAACACCTAAGGGCGAGACTGACAGTACGCCCAAGGAAAGCTGTGAAAGTCCCGCAGAGGTTGACGTTCAGACTAGCCAAGTCACTGATCCCAGTGTAGAAGTTGAAAACTCACCTCCTCCTAAGGAAGAGGAACCCGTTGCTGATGAAGCAAAGACAGATGAGCAACCCGCAAATGGGGAGACTGATGCACCGGCAGAAGGCACCCCGGCGGATGCAACTGAGGGCGGTGAGGGACAAGAAGGGGCCGCTGCCGAAGGAGACACTGCTACGGCCTCTGAAGACACAGAGACAACAACCACAGTAACAACAACCACCGTTGAAACTACAAAAACAGAAGATGATTCTGGCGTGGATGGAGAAACTATCACTGTTAAAGAAACTGTAGTTGTTAAAACTACTAAGGTGGTCGAAAACATGACAGAAGAGATAGATAAAATATTGAAAGAGATGACAGAAACAGGAGGATCTACAACTGAGACCGTTGTCGTCGAGACGACAACAGTCGAGACAAAACCAGAAGATGAAGTTGACAACAAAGATGAAGAAATCCAGTTGGTGGTTGAAGAAACAACGGAAACCATTCCACAAGCGCCACTGGCAGAAACTGAACCAACCGAGTGTGAACTGGAAGAGAAGCCAGAAGGTGAAGCTGTGGAAAGTGATGCCAAAGAGGACGCTGAAACAGGAGGAGACGCGGGGAGTGATGAACCCGTGTCAGCTGAAGACGGAGGAGCAGCAGATGAACAGAAAGAAGAAGACAAAAAAGAAGAAGGCGACGAACCAGCTAAAGAAGATGAAGAAAAAGAAGAAACCGAAGAACCAGCTAAAGAAGATGAAGAAACAGAAAAGGACGTTGAACCAGCTAAAGAAGATGAAGCAAAAGAAGAGGATGGTGAACCTGTACCAGCTAAAGAAGATGAAGAAAAAGAAGAGGCTGATGAACCAGCTAAAGAAGATGAAGCAAAAGAAGAGGATGGTGAACCAGCCAAAGAAGATGAAGAAAAAGAAGAAGCTGATGAACCAGCTAAAGAAGATGAAGCAAAAGAAGAAGCTGATGAAAAACCAGGCGATGAGCCACTTGTGATAACGGAGGTAGAAACGGAAACGTCTACTGCTAACGAAACCACAAGCGTAACGAAGAAATTGTCTAAACGACAGCTGCGTTCTGCTGGACGACGCGTCGTCCCAGAAGAACAACCAGCTGCCGTCAAGCCCGACGAAGAGGGTAAGTAGCGTTTTACATGTAGATGCCTGCACGCAGACAGCCTGATATTACCATTGCTAAAAATATGCATGTGTCATATTGATCTACAATTAACTGGCATTGCATATGAGAATAGTACGCCAATAATGATGCACAATAGATAAATGGAGTAATCAATCTTAGCTTAATTATATTTCGTGAAAATGGTTGATCTTATGGCAATAACTGACTACATTTTTCAATCAGCAGCAACATTTCCCGGAGATTGCAGGGGGAACGAGGTAAATTTATACCACTAGTTTATCGCTGGGATACTCATCAATCAAAACGTATACATGTCAGTGCTGCCCTCTTTCAACTCTATATATAGTTTGAAAATGGCAAATGACAGAACGTTAATACAATTCTCTCTAGCATTAGATTAAGTGTGAAATTTACCTAGTAAAATCGAATATACATGAATTTGAATTTTTTTTATCATATGCTGAACAGAACCTAACTTTACATGTAAATAAAATGATAAGTTATTTTACACAAACCAGGACTGGAATGTGAATTTTTAATTATTGACGGGAACGCTGCAGCTCACATTTCGCGATCTTTGACCTCGCCTCTTACCCACGCCATGATGACTTCGTTGCTATGGTAATATACCTCCCCCAGCAGAGGGTAGGCGAATATAAGATTATTTTGTTGTAAACGATACTTCAAAGAGCGTGTCTTGTCGACCCGAATATCTTGTTAGAGAAACGATGTTGTAAAAACTGCTGGTACTATTAAAATTAATTCTAAAATGTTCGCAAATATCGACACCATTCGATTGTTGGTAACACTAACAGTTGATTTTACAATTTTTAGAAATCAAAAATGGTAAGAATGCGATGATCGCAGATTACATTCTACATTTAAAGTTATTGTAAAATAACTACAAAATTCTTTACAATTATCTCAATTGTTCGATTTGGCCATTGAGTTCGTAGTGGCAAGGACTCCCCTATCATGCGTTATATAAAATCATATTACATTAACACAGGCGTGTATATGAATTGAATTATTGATGAGTCATGCATATTTAATGAGAACTGATGAACCACATTACATAATGGGACAATACCTTGATATAGACAATTTGAACATCGATATGGGGCATGTTAATAAATTGCTGTTTTTGTAAGTGTCAGCGCCACAGGCTGAGTAAAACAGCTGTGAAAGAAAATAAACTATATGTCTGACCCCAAGATCGTGGTGTTTGTACATGAAGTGCAAACTAAGAGCCCAGGGTGTATGTCTCGCTTCAAAACACAAATGCGTGACTGCTCTAGCCCTGCATTTAACCTCGATTTAATGGAAACAAAATAAGGCAAACTGTCATGGGATCCGTAAGTGTGTACAAATGGTTTATTTATTTGTCAAGTCTTTTTTCCATGCGGGATTGTATAGACCGTTTTAGACGATGAACATTCAGTTACATTTTAATATTTCGAATAGTTTGAAGGATCACTTCTTGTACAATGTGTATACACTGTACTGTAAAAACAAAGTGCATATTGGTATGTAGTCATCGAGTATATTTGGTCTTGAACACTGTACAGTACATGTGTTTCATACCTTTTTTTTCTTGGACATGGTTTGGACGTAATTCTTCCAAATTAAAGTTATCACAGTGTTTCCAAGACGTATAAAAGCAGTGATTATTTATTTTTAAAAGTGTATCTTTTTTCTCAAAGGCTTCAATGCCTGTTCGTTGTTATAAGTATGGGTTGTCGGTGGCCTAGTGGTTAAACCACTTGCCTCTTACCACGCTGTAAGTAAGAAGAGTGTCGTTCAGTTTGACTCTACCGAACAACGCAGGTTTTCCCCGGGTACTCCGGTTTCCTCCTGCATTAACACTGAACCCATGAGGGATGGCCCTCACTGGGCTTCTTGGGAGACAAGTGTTTAAATGCTTAAAGAACTATCCAGTGTATATAAAGATTATTATTATTATTATTATTATTACACTTTGGCCATATGAAGGCCAACCGTGATAATATAAGCTTATGGGTAAGAATAGAATTATGAAATTGTACTATTTTCGCAAAGTGACTATCATCTCTTTTTCTTTTTAACTTAAGTTGTGATGTCAAAAAGACATGACAATTTTGACCCGAGACGAATACACCAGAAACTGTAATACCATATACCATATTATTAAGAATGTTCATTTTATAAGTTGCGCACCATCTCTGTTAGTGATCGATAGTAAAGCGTCAGTCAGCAGTAAAGGTGATCCGTTTACAGTGAAGCTATAAAGTTGTACATCTGAAAGTATGCAACTTGGCTCGTAACATGTGTTCGCTTACATTCGTCCTGTCAGTGATGTTAATTATCTTCGGTCGAGGTCAGAGGTCACGAGTATTGTGTGACATTTTGGGTACCATCAGTCTGCTCAATGACATGAATACTACATAGCTACAGTGGGTGGAGGGGTGTGATAGACACGTGCACGGAATTCGCCTACTTTTGTAATGGGACGGGAAAATGGACATTTAGGTGTAATAGTAAAGTAGTATCATCTAAGGCCAATACACGATTTCTCGTATTTATATAGTCTTATCTGATCAGTGGAACCATTAACATTTGGCTTAGGACCGTTCTTTAAAATTAAGCGTTGAAAAACATTAGTCTGGCTTAGTTACTATTAAAGCGAGACTAATGTTTTTCACCGCTAATTTTGAATCCTAAGTCTAGATGTCTAAACTCTTTGAATAAGTAAACTTAAAAAAATTACGTCATTTGTATTACAAAAACGTTTGAGCAATAAGTCAATTTATGCTTCCCAATTCAAAGAAGGAATTCCAAGGATGGGAGAATTGTATTACATTTTCACTGACCCCTGACCCCCGTGCCACTGTATTTCATATGTAACCAAGAGACGCAGACTTTTATTTAAAGACATCTTTTCGATAGTTTGTCATGATTTCAATTGTTCTCCAGCACAAAACGCATAGGTCTGCCCAACAGCCACTGTAACCCCGTTCCCGAAAGGAAGGGGCATTAACTAAAATATTG
This sequence comes from Glandiceps talaboti, assembly GCF_964340395.1. Lineage (NCBI taxonomy): Eukaryota > Metazoa > Hemichordata > Enteropneusta > Spengelidae > Glandiceps > Glandiceps talaboti. Next base: position 12,947,007 of record NC_135549.1, read on the forward strand.
CAGTTTTCGTCTAGACATGCTAAAACATATAAACTAATAGTAATAATTAATCACCTTTAGAATGAACTGAAGCTTTGAGCGAGATTAAACATGACTCTATAAAAAATACATAAATATTACGCTATTGTTAGTACAGACTGACACAACTCGCATTGTTTCACATAAAATTTGCGTCAGTAGGTAATAATATTTAAAGTATATAGAGAGCGGGTTATCGTATGGAAGTAGGATTTCCATAATCACCACTATGTGTTGGACCATTTCTCCTTCGCCTAATGTAGGTGAATACACTGCATGCGTGCACAATTGCATGATGGCACCCTCCTAAGTTCATTTTTTTTCTACATTATCTTTCCTTGCTAGTAACAGATGAAGATATTGAGGCATTAACCAATAAACTCAAGGTTAAAAGCATCGATCTACGTTCCTATAGTAACCAGAAAGCCCACCATACGGATGACTATGATGTATACAATGTTGTGCTTCGACGTGGTCAACAATTTGAAATCAAAGTGGGATTCGAGCAACCAGTGAAGCTAGATGACAATACAAGTGAACTCGATCTCGTTATATCACTTGGTAAGTCCATATACATGTACCTATATTACCACATTGATCGGGTTTCTTCCAATCAAATACTGAGTCGTGGTGACATCTTTATTTCTCAAAGGTTCCAGTCCATGTATTTCAGACCCCGCCCCTGGCAATCAATTGAGCTTCAATTATAGGAAACATAAAAGATGCAAGCCGCGTTTAGCCTTGGGATGGTCTCCGATCTCCAGTGTCATATAAATATGGCACATTTACTTATAGTCGCGTTTGAAAATATGGAATGCCACCATTCATTCATTCATTCATTCATTCATTCATTCATTCATTCGTTCGTTCGTTCGTTCGTTCGTTCGTTCGTTCGTTCATTCATTCATTCATTCATTCATTCATTCATTCATTCATTCATTCATTCATTCAATGACATCCATTCATTGTTTGATCGATGGTTAAGTTTACTTTTGTTATCACTGATTTGGGCTAATGAATAATTTTTATATATCATTTTCCAGTCGATATAAATGATTTGCCACGCTGTCAGTTCTATATTTGATTGTTATATCTTTGTTGTTGATAAAGGACCACACGACCCGAAACCAGGTTGGGCGTTTACCAACTTGACTATACTTTATCTATTGAAGGAGATATGCCATTTTCGTTACTTGTTAGCACAAACTTGTTAACGTATTTTGTAATACTGATTTGTCATGTGTGTATGTTGTGCATGTATCTAACACAGGGGCAATTTGAGTTCTAAATTTAGCTGTGAAATTCGGTTGTCTGATAATAACTTGAGATGTAGATCGCCCGGGGCAGAGTCAGCTGTGTTACTAGTATTACCACATTCACTGAACGGCGTGCAATTGTATGTCTAGTTTTGGAATTTGTACTACATGTGACATCTTCACTGACCCCAGACATATTCTATATGCGTAGTACAGACTTTGTTGTTATTGTATAAACAACAATAAATAAGAAGTCATTCATCAACCGTTCACTTCTGGCCATCTAGGGCGGAGAGTGTACATGAGCTTTAAACATGTTTTGCCTCACAACGCACGTAGCTTCGCTGTTTGTTTTTTTTCAAAACTATATTTAACTAACATTGTGTTTTCATTATTACATACATTGTCTGCGCTTGACGTCGCCCCCCCCCCCCTCCTCTCAGCTCGTCCCATTTCAACTCGCCCCAATTTCAACTCACCCCTTTTTCAACTCGCCCTAATGTCAATTCTTCCCACTCTTTCAAAATCACGTAGGAAAGCAATTTACAGCTCTCTGCAATATGATTTACGTGTGCATGTATTTTAGTTATAAAAGACGTTACGATACTACGTCTTCGAAGACGTAAAAATCGTTTCAGTTTGGTTTATCACTCCCTTGTTTTGGTAGGAAAACCAGACCTTTATTGTTAACAGACACTGACAAATATAACAAACAATCAGACCAGAAATCCGATGCACTGAAATTGGGGCGAGTTGACAATGGGGCGAGTTGAAATTGGGACGAGATGATCCGTCACCGAAATTTAACGACACCACTTAGATTACTCCTGTACAGTTGATGAGATTATTATATATCACTTGTTAAGGAAAGGCGTCATAAGTTTAAAAGCTTTAATATTAGATTATTTATGCAATGCTGCATGCAGTGGCACCTCATCTAAAAAATCATTCGTTTTATCGAAACTACAGAACATGTAAAGTCCAACCCTAGAACCCATACAAAACCTTAAAGCATTCCTTCGAAGATAGGACTGGACAATAATCATTACTCTAATAGTAATACAGTGAAATTGAGATAATTGTGACATCGCAGGACATGAACCAGGACACACACACACACACACACACACACACACACACACACACACACACACACACACACACACACACACACACACACACCAGACTGATGAAAAGGCCTGTATGTCAACGTACCGTACGTTTACTCTTGAATTCGGATAATATAGTTGTAATATAATAATAAATCGTAGTCCCTAGCTCTGATAAACATACGATATAATAATAAAGTGACAAGTATGCGATTAAACTAACTCAAAACTTTATAAGAGTTACGTTGAATTCTCAATCAACTCCCTCTGTATGCCAACACGTTTGTTAGATTACCGTTATTTCGCAGCTGATATCATTTGATCATGATCCACCGATCACCGTCCTTGGCCTCCTGAAACAAGTTGTGTTCGGTCATCTTCTGTTATTTTTATAGTCAGTTTATTCGTAACTGACAACTCTGGCACCCACCGTGCAATGATCTATTCTCACATTTATACCATGCAAACGTAGTGCTGTATACAACGGTATCACTTACAGGGATTAACATTCCTCAGACCAGGTCCGTTCACCTTGGCCTACTTATATACTAGTTTTATGTTCTCCTTGAATCAAAAGATCTAGATCAGTCCCCCAGGCTGACTGCATTCTTTTGAGACTCAAATGTGCCAATTATTTTTCAAGCGAGAAAATTAGCATCTAGGTTCCAGAAAATTCTGAATTATTGATTATCATCAATCAAGCAGCGATGTAAAATTTATGAAGAGTAATGGACAATATCTGCGACTGCACAGCAGTGACCATTTAAATTGGGATATTTCAAAATGATTTCCCTGCAGATAAGATCCAATGACACTTTTATACATCATTACATGTACTCGATATCCCCATGTTTTTGCGAATGTTGGTGATATATATAATGATAGAAAGAGATGTTCCATTATTTAAGTGACCTTATGGATGAGGATTGGGTATTTATTTTGGATTTTTCAATTCAGGCTTCCTATTTGAAAAAAATCAACGTGAAAGTTGAAACAACATAGACCCAGTCTGTGTTTGTAACTAATTGCAGTGCAAAAACCTATTTTAAAAAAATGTGAAAAGTTTGTTATTGTACGTACAATAACGAACATTTGACGCATTTATTAATGTTTTGCAATTTATTATGTTCCAAACAAGGCATATGTTTGTTTCACATTAATTTTTCAAGTAGGAAGCCATGATAAAATTGTTTATAAATTAAAAAATCCAAAATTAATACCCGATCCTCATCCATATGGCCACTTTAACAAACAGATACGTATAAAGATTGTTTTTGCAACATACGTGCATAGGATGAACAATTAACCCAGAAAATCGCACGATTGTAGTAAGGTCAACACCTGGCTGTGCTGAATTAGGTTAAAAGGCAAGATGATAAACCAAAAAGAAAAGCCAAAAATATCACAGGGCAAATTAGTCGACAGTAAATGTGATAGAATTCGTTATCAACGTTGTCGTAAGTATTTACACGAGTGTCAAAACAAAATAATAACAAAGCCGCACAAATATCTTGGAAAGTTGTATTATTTTGGGAGTACAATATGCACACCACTTCCCCATCCGCATAAATATCTGTGTAATTTTGACATTTTATTGACATTCAAATGTGTGAAAGGAAGCTTTGCGTATACTATCCATAACCAGTAACAATGGCCACTTGTCAACCTGAGAAAATGCGGGTACACTGCATTCATTAGTTAGTGCACAACTGACAAAGTTACAGCAATGCACTGCCAGTAGGAGGGCCAGGACGCCTAATAGATGGAAGCAAGTGAAGGCAATTCAACAACACCACACGGCAGACATTGCTATGAAAATTGAAAACATCTTAATAGTAAGCTTCTCCATAAAAAAATAATGGTTGACAGATTTGGTACAGACAATCAAAGCACTGTACCGTGTCACGCATTAAGTCATGGACAGAGACAAAAATGTCAAACTTGCAATACCGTCGTTAATTTGTATAGTCTATCAAAGGCAAGCCAATGAGGGGTCATGACCCTGGGTTGTCAGCTGTTTGGTTAGAAACTCGTGTCCATGAAGTATCTATATGTGTACCACAGTGTTATAGATCCATGGACAAATTACACGTAAAGGAAATCAATCAGCTATTCTGTTTTTGATAACTCAATCAATAAAACGTACAAAATTGACGAACCGCGACTTACAACGATACAGCATGTTATACCAACCCACCTCGAATAGTTAAGTATATGATATATCAGAACTGTATATGGGTGACAGATACTTACTTTTTGCAACGCTTGGCAACCAAGCGAAACATAATTTCATGCACATGTGGTTACACCTCATGGAAACCCACAAACAGTAGTAATTAATATCAAAGACTTGTCACTTTACGATGTTTTGTATCGATACATACGACGTGTGTGTATCAACCGTCGAGTTTGTACAAATACGTGTATCCTCCATAGAAAACTGTAGGCCCATAATCTATATCCACTGTGCAAAACAATGGTCTGAGATGTATCTAATGTACCTCGATGTCCCCTTCCTCTGTTTATACCCGTCTACCCCCATTTAACATCTATGTTCAACTGATGTCCAATGACTTTGTTATTTCAAAAGTATGTATCTATAGATAAGCAGCTCCCTTTATGTTTCAAAGACGAGTATTTCATATTGTGTGTACATTTACGCTATTAGTTCTTTTGGCTTTAAATTATATCGGTCTTTCGGTGTGTATGCTTTCCCTTTTTATTCAGAGATTGTTCCAAGATTGTTATTGGGTGTCCATTCATTTTGTACAAGCTTACCGACTGAATCAGTGAAAACTTTCTGAAACTATATTATTTATTGCTAAAATTTCACTTGTTGGAATGAGAAGTGCTAGCTTTATGTAGGACACACTATATTGTTACTGCCGTTGTTGTGTTTTCTTCTAAGTAAATTATAAAACCAACAGATCTAAACAATTGCTAAAATAGGTGTGTTCGTCAGTACTAGTACTTTTAATAAATATGATGGCTGTCACTTGAAAACAACACATTACATAACTTCGGAAACGAAATCTCTACTAAACCTGGTCCTCAGTTTTCACTTTTTTGCAATTTGATAGCAGGTACAATTATCACAATTAAGTTTTCTGTCAATCTTTTTAATTCGAATCATTTGCATTTTTGATTAGGTGAATCTCCTAGAGTGACCAATGATACAAGAATTACAATCCCTGTGGGATCTACGGTGAAAAAATGGCGAGTCGATGTAATTGGGATGAAAGAGGAGGAGATGACGCTGCGTGTACATCCTCCCGCCGATGCACCAGTTGGAAAGCTAAACATTGGTATCAGTGCCGTATTGAAACCTACAGACGACCCACTGCAGTGGAAATATGTTAACTTATATGAACACGACGAACATTTGTATCTCTTGTTCAATCCCTGGTGTCGAGGTACGAGTTTTGGTGTTCTACATCAACCACGTACTAATAAACAAACAAGATTAATTCATATTGATATGCCTGCATGAAGCCCTTTAATAGGGACCTACCTTTAACCCTGAATTGTAACTACTTTCAGACAACGTTCCTTAGATTGTCAATCATACGTATTTCTCCTCTTCGCTCACTTTAGCACTAGCTTAAAGTTACTTTAAGTTATTTAACGCGAAAGGAAAGTTCGCTAATAAATTGTTGAAGCCCAAAAAGCTGCTGTCTATTAAAACTTGACATGGTTAATGATGAGTATTAGTAGTCGTGAAGGTTTACTGATGAAATAAATTGTCCTGGCTTGCCATGTGTTTTGTGAATTCCATGTGTACTCCAGCCAATTACCATAACGGAATATATTGAATGAATAGCCACATACAAAAACATATGCACAAAAATTAAAAGAGTGATCACGAAAAATAAGGGAATATCTGTAATTAGAGAAGATACGGGCTTATCAGCAATTGTTTTGTCTACAGTAATATGAAATACCTTTATCAGAACTAGTAGCATGCTGGCAATTTTTCACTTTATGAAAATAACGGTGGAAATATTAGTATGATAATTAATTTTTGGCAGCTGCTATTTGTTGTCATTTTCAACAGATGATGTTGTCTTTCTGGACAATGAAGACAGTAGACAGGAGTATGTGTTGAACGATGGAGGACTGTTGTTTGAAGGCTCACACAGTAATCCCAAACCAAGGCCATGGAATTTCGGCCAAGTAAGTGGAATTGCGCCAATATTATGTCAAGGCTTCCATTGTAAAGTGATGAGTGTATTCGTGGTGATGACGTTTTACTAAAGATATCTTCTTACTATTTCTTGAATTTACTATATTGCTTCGATGACATTTTACAAGAAAGACATTTAGAATATGGAAATCAACCGTCAAACACACATAAAGGGTGTGTCAAGGAAAGGCAGACGGATAGCGACAAACAGACTGACAGACAGTCAGTCAGCCAGCCAGCCAGACAGAATCGATCACTGGGGTTTTAATTTAACACGATTTTCAACTATCTGCGGTTATCTTCCATCACTTTAAAGTATTGATTTCTCATAACAATCGTAATATTTTTTAATACAAAACCTTGTCCCTTTTATTTTTCCAGTTCGATACATTTGTAGTGTTGGCATCGTTCCATCTCCTAGAGAAAGGTCTCGGTGTTTCGGCTCGTTCCAGTCCAATAAAAGTTGTCCGTGCTATGTCAGCAATGGTTAGTATACTATTTAGAGTATGTAACATGGAAATTTCGATCACGTGACGATCATTCAAGGGATCAAATCATTTCATCTCGTTGTATATTGTTAAACAATAACGTTTGTCCAAAGATCTTCATATTTGTTGTAGCCAAACCTGACACCAAGTTTGTTAAAACATATTTATATGTTCCGTCATATTATATTATAAACAATATTTCTGAACAATATATGAATATATAATATATTGAATTATAATTATTGTGTTTAAATGGATGTAATGGTTTCGTCACATACAGGCACGAAATATGCACTCTCCGTCTTTCTCAATAGATGATATGACACACAATGCATGAAGACAAATCATTTACCCTTAGATCTCACGTAATACAAAAGAAGGTGAAGCTTCGTCGCGAATTTTCCCGCCAAATTGACACGTCAATTCTAGCGTGAAGAAAATGTTGGAAAAAGTGACTCTTTTCACCGTTCTTTCTTACACGAATGAACGAATGGCTATTATTTATATTATTTGCAATTTATATTGAGTACAGATGGAATATAAAATCTACTAAACAGAAACTCTGTGTTCTTTGGCGTGAACGAGGTTGGAATGTAGAATGGAAATGTTTTCTGTGAACTTTCGTTCACACTGCCAACTGCATGTCATCGGAAAATTTGCAAATTGTGATTTCTTTATTTTTTCCAGAGAGAGAGAGAGAGAGATACACATTTTCATTTCGCAAATCGAATAAATTGCAGTGTGACCTTTTTAAACACTTAGATTGTTTTAACGAGCCCACATTTATTTCGTCATTTGGAAAGACGTCAGATGCATAATGCAACAAATACTGTTCAACAGAGTAGACGATGGCGAGGGGTGAGGGGTCAACTGAATTGTGAATACAGAAGTCGTTATAGTCTTACTAGTAATCAAAAGAAGGAATGACTCATATCAAGTAACGTCTGTTATCCTTAAAGGTCAACTCAGAAGATGATGACGGCGTACTGATTGCAAATTGGTCTGGTAACTATGACAACGGTAAAGCTCCATCTGAATGGGCTGGAAGTGTTGAAATACTTTCCACGTACAAGGTCCGAGAACAACCAATCGGATATGCTCAATGTGGAGAGTTTTCTGGAGTTTTAACATCTGGTTAGTTTAAGCATGGGTTCAGCTTATTACAAGTTCAAGTCCACTTTCACAATTTTAGGGATGACATTCAATAACAGCATGTTTTGTAACACGGAATACAGTTGAGAATATTAGAATCTTGATAATTTGTTTTATCAAAAATTCAGAAAACATGAAGCAGATAGTAAGATAATCAACTGCAATGAATGACCTATAGTATTCAGTAAAGTTCTTTGACCCTTGAAAACTTTCTTCGCGAACAAGTTTGGCGTCATTGCCGGACGATGTTGTAAAATTGTTTGTAAATTGAAGGTTTCATAGCTCACTTACTGACATGTCATCTGTTCGTAACCGCTATATTTAAGTCAGTTTGTAATCACTGACGTATGCCAAATTGTTATCACGTAAAACTGTCATCGACTATATGATACCCACATTCACTGCACGCGACCGCGCCCCGGCTTTTTGAAGGCTCCTATCTCATTGTATCTGACCTCCCATGCGCACTGGACAAGAATCTCCGTTTTATCAGTGATTAATGATTTCAACGTTTTGAACTCTTTATTTATAGTTCTGAGATGTCTTGGAATACCAACACGTAGTGTGACAGCTTACAGTTCAGCCCAGGATTCGGATGGCAGTATGACTGTTGATGTACATTGGAATCACGAATACCAGCCATATGCACAGTATAACACTGACACTGTTTGGTAAGATAAAACACACACACACAGAGATTTCTGATATCAATCAACAACTCCTTGACTACTACACACATGTCCTGAAAATAAATAATCGGGGTTTCTGTTTCTCTAAACGATGTATATGATATCGTGAATCGAAATGCCATTTTATAAATAATAGTAATTCTTTGAGTCCCAAAGGAAATGCGCAAAAAATTACATGCAGAAAAAAACATGTAATTTTTGTTGATCAATTCATTAATAGTACATTGTGCGGGGGGGGGGGGGGGTTAGATGTCAGTATGGCATGAGGACACCCCCCCCTCCAACTAAAGGTAATACTTAATAGAAATGGTTGGTGGTTGAATGTTATCCCTTAGCTGTCTTGATGATACTCGTACAATCGAAGTTTAGTTAGTATTTTGGACCCATCCTCACTATATTAAATCATTAAATGCAATTTTCTTACCTCGGGTCTACTTATTTGTTCGGGCCAAGAGAGAAACCACATTTAATTGAATAAAACGCAGTTGTTAAGGAACGTTAAAGTTGGGGTGCAATCACAATTTACGGGGGAGGGCGAGGGTCATACGACTCAATGTTTATCGTGTCATGAAGATAGTTTCTTGATGATGATAAAAAAGACATCAATCCGGAAATATTTCAATAGTCTAACAACAACTTTACTCAACAGATGTCTCTGAGATTATAAATGTTGAAGTGATAAATACTTAATGTTGCACTCAAAGGTTATCGCTGAAAATTCCTTCAGTGTGGTCAAATAGATGCAGTTAATTTTTCCCGCCCAAAAATTTTTTACGCTGCCCTGTCGATTACTCTGATATAACTACCTTGATATAACTGCACTGTCAATTAAAATGATATAACTGCCCTGTCGATTACGCTGATATAACTGCCCTTTCGATTACGCAGATATAACTACCTTGTCGATTACAATTAGAGGATAGGCCTATAACATTAAAATGTCTAACTTACAGAAAATGGAATGTACAGTAACTGTTGTAATGAAAATTGATACGCAGCACAACATTGGGATTTATTTTTCGTGAGAGATTACAAATTAAAGTTGTTTATCTTTCGTCAAACAGGGTTTACCATACCTTTAATGAATGTTATATGGCACGACCGGATTTACACAAGGGAAAGAAGTTGCGCGGATGGCAAGTGGTTGACGGAACACCGGCAGAACGCAGTGATGGTAAGTGTGACGTGTTGTTAATACATGTATATAAAGACTTGGCTTGGAAACAACTTGTTTTTTTAAAAAAAAAAAGATTATTCCATTCCTTATATTTATTTGTATTTATGTTGTAGGCATCTTCCAAAGTGGTCCAGCCCCCGTCCCAGCCATTAAGAGAGGTAACGTAGCTGTGAAATATGACAGTGAATATGCTTTTGCTATGGTGAACGCTGATCGAGTGCACTGGATGATCCAGGAATCTGGAGGAAGTGTGTTCAATAAACGTTTGCTGCACAAAGAACCTAGCAGCATTGGAAGAAAAATCGTCACCAAAGCAGTCGGAAACGATGATATTGATAATATCACATCTACATACAAGTATGCGGAAGGTGAGTTGTATATTATTTTCATCAAAACAGGTTGATAAAGATCAATAAAGTGTCTTCTCCCTGTTTTCTCCGACTATTTCAAACGAAAGAACGAACGAAGGAAAAGAAAATTGAAGGACGTGGTTGATTCTTTTAGTTGCTTTATAGTTTATCGACTACGTGAAAGAGTAGTTTACAGTTCGATCGATGCGAAGTATATCAAAGATTAAGCGATGACAAAAGTATATTATTCCTGCTGAGAGTTTCTATAACAGATATGTTCACCAGACAAATTCTATCCAACATGGTTCTTGATATTACAAACTATTTAAACATAATCCTCATTTATGTGATTTACACCATACTTACAGGCTCCAAGGAGGAACGTCGTGCAGTTAACAATGCTTGTTCCCATGGCACCGTTCACAAGAAATACTTCGAGACCGTCAAATCTAAAGATTTTGACATGAAATTGATGTTTGATCGCCGCGTAAAACTCGGTGATGACGTCAATTTGAAGATGCGACTGACCAACAAGACCGATGTCCAACAACAGGTGGAAATCTTTGTTGAGTGTTATGGCACAAACTATACAGGTGTACTTCAAGATATTTGTAGGAAGGAAAAACTGGAAGCTACCTTACCCCCAGGGCAAAAAGGTTTGTTTCTTTTATTATGTCCTATACTGTATCAAATATTTCCCGCCTAACTTATTTGAAATTGTTGCTTATTTATATTTTGGCTATCGTCAGCATTCTTCGGACTTAAATTATCACAATGGTAATTTTTTGTAAATTTTTGTCAAAATCTGTTGTAATATTCGCAAAATGGGATCACAATATTGTCCTGTATAGATTCGAAATGCATTACAAAGAAGGGTCATGCCTATTTAAATTTCAATACTGGTATTATTAAACGACTACGTCACACCCGTATGGTCATTTTTAATAACCTCCGTTAAAAAGTCCTGGTCTAATTATCTTCAGCTAAAAGCAAAACTGGGACAAAGGAAAAGATCGTATCTGGTGTTGTCACCGCTGTTGGTAGTCTCAGGAGATCGACGTCATCACATCCACCAGCTGATCCCATCGGAGGTGAGAAAAGGAGACGTTCGGCCATTATTCTTTTATAATGATATGCATTGAACGCACAATATGAGTAGATCATAACATATCACGCATATCATAGTTGCTATAAATATAATTCACTTTGAATAAGTCGTCCTCGTGTGCCCCTCGCTAACAAATACATCATCTGTCCATATGTCGTATATTTCTATACACAAAACAACACACTGAACTGTAGTGTAATCTACATAATGGGGGATATTGAACAATACAACAGTTAGTTGCATTCATTTCATATATACATATATAAGAATATAGATGCAAAGCTAATTTTAGAATGGGGAAGATTGTTTGAAATAAGTGTGATCAAAGATCTGTTTTCAGCATACAAAATAGTACAATGAACAGTCATTCTTTATTTGAAAATCAGTGAAATTTACTATAAATTGCTATCTACAGCTGTGCCTCTGGAGGGCGCTAATCTCACTCTTTGTTATTGTTTTTCAGTCACTGACGTTGCCATGACAATATACTATGACGACTACAAGTCCTTCATTCTGGACCATACGGCACTTAAGTTTTTCATAGTTGCTGTGAGAAAAGAACCACGTCGTCATGAGATAGCTTTACAAGATGAAATTATGCTCCAACCTCCAATCCTGAAAATGACAGTAAGTCAACTTGAATACTATTGAAACAATATATTTCGGACAAGTACATTCAGTGTTTTGTCATAGAAAGTTTCAAGTTGGAAGATACGTGAATATATATGGATTACAGTAATTTCCTTTCCATTTATTTCATCGTCTCCAGCTCTGCTTGCAGATATGGGGCACCTTACAAATCTCCCTTATTATTTTTGACTGATGGATCTTTAGATAAGTTTATGACACAAATTTGGAAATGATGTCACAAAATTAACCTTTGACCTCAATATGATATTCGGGATTGAAACGCTGTCAAATGTCCTTGTTTGAGAAAGTGTTACTAACAGGACCCGTCTATTCAATCTACTAGGTTGCTGACCCATCGAAGTTGAAGAGAGATGAAGAGTTCTCGGTGAATATATCTTTCACCAACCCCTTACCAATCACACTGACTGAGTGTAGATTCAACCTGGAAGGGTTGAGGTTCCAACAAAGCAAGATAATACAGCAAGGGTAAGTTGATAAAATTGTACATGATCAAAGCAAGTTCAATGTATAGAGAAAACATTACGGCTAATTTGTAGGGATTCTAAGACAAGTGAACAAACATTCAAAAAGTGTATGCAAATATGCCCAGCAACAAGACCACGCCCATGGCAACAGCCAAATGATCAAATGATATTGCAAAGATAACAACATGTAACAGGGATGAATAGACAAGTGAATAAACATTCAAATAATGTGTGCAAATATACCTAGCAACCAGACTACACCCATAGCAACAGCCAAATGATCATGTATATTGCAAAGATAACATCAGGGATTCAGAGACAAGGGAACGAACATTCAAAAAATGTATGCCGATATGTATAGCAATATGACCACACCCATAGCAACAGCCAAATGATTGTGTATATTGCAAAGATAACAACAGGGTTGAATAGGAAACATTTTCAAAAACTGTACAGTTGTGCTACAACGCCATTGGCGCTGTTTTTTACATCCTCACAAACCACAGCCTGTTTTACCACAATGTTCTTAACGAGTGTAGCGGAAGAAATAACAGCTCTGGCTTGTGAGAATGTATTTTTTAGTTCTGGTTATTTGACAGAACACTCGTCTTCTTTGGCCTATTAGGTCAGAAGAAATGATTGATTACACATGTAAGAAATGAGCAAATTTGCAAGTAGCAGGGACCTGCATTATGATATCATAGATATTAGTGGTACTAGTCTGTTTACAGATGAAGAAGGTCTCAGTAAAATAGATCAATCCATAGACTGTTTCACTGAGATTGTCCTTGTTTGTAAATAAACTACAGTGTTACCTATTCATTGTTGGGTGTAACCCACTGCATATACAGTAACACATTCCTAGACAAGTGCATCATGCTTCGATATATATGACACTTTGATAAAAGTGATTTTAAATGTAGTGTAGCTGCCACTGACATTAATGTGTTAAAGATGCTTTTAAATCTTGTTTTGCATTAAACAAACAAACAAACAAACAAACAAACAAACAAACAAACAAACAAACAAATCATGCTAATGAAGCTCCATATTAAAAGTTATAGTAAGAATAAAACTTGAGGAATGACATAGATGTGCAAAAGAAGTACCCACTGATCATCCTCCAGGGCTCCACTGAATGTTGCCTCAAAAAAAAAAATACCTCAAGGATCAGCTAGATTATAAAAATTGGTACAGGTCAAAGTTCAACCTACACCTAATGGACGCCATGATCATCTGATGATCATTATAGTATTTGTGATGCCCTATTGATTACTACTTGTGTTTATTCATCCCACTGCTTTGCATCATTTAAATTTTTTTTGTAACGTGAGCTGATGATATTTGTTATGGCATTGAAAATCCTGAAATAACCAAATAGATTAGACCGTTGTAGATGGCTGCAGTGGTTCATATGACATGACACAAAAAAATCAGATCGGGAGATTCATTGGGAAGAGACCAGTCTTTAATCAGATGTAACAATTTATTGTGCATGCATGTTGCATAGTATGACATAAGCTGTTACAAGTGTTATATATGAATGTCTAAACTTTTGATTGTTACTTGAGACTTATAGTGACATTTGGGAGTGTTAACCTCTGCCACCAAGAGCAGTTAGCATGCCTAGAATACTTCAATAGATCTATGAGGGCTGTCCTGTTGTTTAGAAGTGAAGGCTTTGACATGTGGTATGGGGCAGAGAATGCTGGAAATTTAACTTCTATAGGTTCATGTAAGGGCGTGTGTGCACATTTTGTATTTCACTGCAGCCATATATCTAATGCTGCCCTCTAGACTCTCATATATCTTGCCATGTTATTTATGCAAAAAAACAAGATATTCATAGACTTAAAATATCAAATATTTGAGAAAAGTATGTGTATGTAATATCCACATATTTTTCTGTAATTTTAATTATATCTTTGCCCCAAACTATTGTATATATTACAGGCAATAATTACAAATATTTTGACAACTGCCATTTGATAGTATAGACTAGTAACTTTATATTTGGAAAATAATCTAACGTAATGTATAATTGATGGGGTTAATAGACCATGATATATGCACATTGTACTAGTTAGGGTTTATAGCAGTTAGTCAGTGGTCTAAATAGATTGTATCTGACTATGTTGCACTATATGGGTCACACAAAAAATTTGATACTTTCTGTAGAAATAAATACTAGGTTGGTTCTTTAGAACATGTTAAATGTGGAATCATGATCAGTGAATGGTTAGATAGGCCGGCTTAGAATCTGCAGGTTGCAGGTTTGAGCCCTATACTATCACTACCTTTTGTTTCTGAGTGGCTATAGTCCTTGGGCAAGATTTGAACCATGATTGTGCCATGATTGGGGAACTGTTAGCATAGCGGTTGCAATGTGAATGCTTTAATCCTAAGCACTTATAAAGGCTGCAATGGATTGAATGCTCCCCAGGGAGTTGCAAAAGTATATATAACAAAGCCATAGTATTTGTAAACTTTTCCAACTGTCTTTAGTAAAACATTTTTTAAAACATTGTGAATTCCATTAGTTGTATCTACTGAAGCATAGTACTGCACTATATGTAAATGTCAAGTGATTGTACGTTTAATACCAAAGCCAACAATTTTTGCAGATGTCCTTTTTATTGTAAAAATACATTTTGTAATTTAAAGATCCATACTGGAAATCAAATAAACTATAATTTGAATACTGAATATCGGTTGAATATCATTTAGCACTCAATTATGAGCCATGAGATAAAACATATCTGACATATCTGACTGGTAACACATCATCATAAATGTATTAATGATTTCAATAGGACTGTCAAGTGTAGTTTCTTTGGAATGGTAAATTAGAAACGATGCTTGAACCATCTACTATGGACCTTGTCACACAATGATTTTAATTATTCAGCATTTAAATGTCTCTCTCAGAATGATTAAATCATTGCATAATCGAGGTGCATTGTAGATGGATTGATATACCCAGTTTATGTTTCCAAAGTAACTATATTTTACTGTCTTATTGATTCTTGGAACGATGAACAATATATTCTCCAAGTTCTCTCTAGTTTCAATTCATTTTAAGTTTTACGATTTGCTAATATTTACGGTGACTTTAACAATTTTTGATATGACATTGATAAATATGATATTTTGAGTAAACGCATATTTCTTTGTTTTATTTTAGGGATATTGAAGCTGAAGCTGATGTCAAGGTTAGCTTTAATCTCACTCCTAAGTTGGCTGGAAGAAAGGTTCTGGTAGCAACACTACATACCAAAGAACTGCAAGGTATCAGTGGCTCACTGCAACTGGAAATACAACTCTAATCAAACTACCTCACTGAAACTGTGTTTTACTTTCCAGTAGTCAAGTGTTTTTGTAGAGATCTAACAACTTAAGTCACTTGGAATGTCTAAACAGTTTGCGTTTCATCGTTTGTAAAGACAGTGTTTCACAGAAATAAACTTTGAAAAGCTGTTGGCATTGTATTGGTTTATGAATTATGGGATGGAGATAACTGGGTCTTCCATAGTGTGGTCTTCCATTGCAAATGTGAGGGAAGGTCAAAATGTCCGTATGTATGGTGACAATCGAACTGTGAGTGGACATATTTAGAAAGTGACTGTAGTGTTCTAAAGCTAAACATTACGTTGTTTACAAAACACTTGATACAACAGAACTAGACACATACACATATACACACACACACATACATACACACACACACACATACATACATACATACATACATACATACATACATACATACATACGTACACACACAGATGGATAGAGACTACGCTACTATTATCCTGGCTAGTCATTCTATTGGTGTACATTATTCACTCAATATTTGTCATAAAAAAATGTATTCTTTGGATTTTTTTGAAAGTCAATCACCCAACGACAAGTTAGAGGGATATTTGTACTTCTTTTATAGATTTGGAAAGTCAGTAATTAGTAAGATTATTGGATAATCATACAAAACACTTAACACTTTCTACCATCAAGTATCTATAACAGTTATAAGTAGATTTTGTATTCAGAGTTTGATCCAAGTGATGTAATGATTTGCCTTCAAAATGTACATGCATCCAAATATGTTCAAATTAGTATATTTCTGATAGTCAGTTACAGCAAAGTTTTAGTTATTAATTTATTTTCTTTCATTTTATTCCATTTGGAACTGTTAGTTATTTTAATGTTAGAATAATGTATTTGTATCGTGTATGTCCCACCACATAATCAACAATTCACGTTATTATTTTCAGTACTTATATTTCAAATCAAACAAATATTAAATGTTATATTCATTTAGTAACTAATTTTAGGTAATGTCAGAGGATATGTATCACACGAAACTTCTAGTATATCAAAAAAAAATTAGAAATATTTCTATGAGTGCATGTTTTAGTTTATAGATTACAACTGACATACCTGAATGTGGTTAATTTTTAGAAAGTACAAAATTGGGATAAGTGCAGATTTTGGTCAAAAATGAGACACTGTTGGAATAATTCAAAGTTAAGTTAGTAAATAAATAAATAGGTGATAGTATTATAGTACACAAAGACAGATTAAGATGTCGACTTTTTAAATATTTTCAAGATTTCTATTGCAAATGTAGCATGCATTACCTGTATTAGTAGTTTTTCAGCACTAGAAATATTTATTAAGTTTTTATGTTAAAACTGAAATATGTAGCAGGGTATTATTTTATTAAGTTATTTTCGAAGTTCATTTTGCCAGTTTTTAAAGTTTTCATTTATTGTCTTCCAGCGTATATTGAATGATTTGTAGCATGAAGTGTGATACAGTTCATTAATAGGGATATATCTCTTAATGCTATGAAGCTACTACAAACAAAACTTTAGACTTTCTTACTGGCTAAGTTGGCACTTTGTTTTCATCGAAATCAACCTACAAAAACTTACCAGAGAAGAAAGTAGATTAACAATATGCATGTAATAGTTTTATTCGTGAAAAGACTAATTCTGGAAATGGTTTGCCCAGGTTAATTTCATGCATATTTGTGACAGTTGATTACAAAACCCACAATCCGAATGATTGTGTTTGGGCATATCTTGGATACACATGTGAACATTGGGACACTGAATGTTAATTTACAGCAAAAAATGACATTGAGCAAACATTTCCAGAATTACATAAAACAAAGTTTTGATCCTAAAAAGTTTGAATATGGTATTACTAGATAAAGAAATATGCAACTTCTCTCAATCACTTTAACATCACTCACCCAAATGTAGCAAAAAATCAGACTTAACAATCAAAATGATAGTAAGGAATTATAACTTTAATGTGGAAATTTGTTTTGAATACAGGGCACTTATTGTTCTCACCTGCTAAGCAAGGGTCAAAGTTCACTCAGTTCATTAGCTGCACAATATGCATATTTGTGTGTAGACACTTCTGGGACACTGGTGCCACAATTTTCTATGGTTCTTCTACAAGGGTTACAACATATCTTCCCTCAGTCCCTGTATCTTTTTTTATATACATGTCTATCAAGTAGAGAATAGCTAACTATGTACTGTCATGTTTTGGAAATAAAAAAAAAAAGTTTTGTTTTCTGATAAAGTCTTCTTTTTTTTTACACATCAATTTTTGAAGTGCAGGTGGGTTGATATCGAGAGTGTGCTGAAAAGAATTGAATGACTTGGAAAAAGTATCTGGCAATGAAATGAAGGTATTGAAGTGACAACTAAATTGATAAATGTATGTTTTGCATCATACTGGTTATATCAAATGTTCATTAACTACATACTTGTGTGTTTCTTTCAATATTAACTTTGCTGTTTAACTTAAATACAATTTCAATTCCTTCTTCTTGTCTACTCAAATCTCTGTACTGAAATACTCAAAACACCGAATCCCTGGTGACTTTCTATTACAAATACTGCACTGCATTCATATGACCAAGATGGATTCACTGTTGTTAGACTGGTCTGGTGACTACGTTTGAAGCAGCATATTATTTCCAGATTATGAAGTGCAGCATATTGTATACCCAATCTCACTCACTCACTTACACACACACACACACACACACACACACACGCACATCGTAGGAGTTGTTTATGAATCAAACTGATTTACTTTTAAAAGAAATTTTCAAGTTATACCTCTATGTATGGTTGTTTGGGATGCAATGCCCTCTAGAGGGCGCTCTAGCATGTCAAAAGCTCTCTGGTAGTAGTACTACTAGTAGTGTAACCCATTGATGTCCAAGTCAACTAGGGTATGTCTTAAAGTAAGGATAACACAACTGTTATGTGGTCTACGAATGTCTGACTTTTTTCATCTTTCCATACATTGCAAGAACTGAAGAGATGAATACAGAACTCATTTACATAATTATGCAAAAACTAAGTTATATATAAAATCACTGATAACATTTACATACAAATTGATGAGATGAGTTTTCTATTCTTCAAAATTTTAATTGCTTGATCTATATCTTTCAATATAATGTGAAAACTTTATTCATACAAACTTTGACCTCAATATGTAAAACTCTCAAGACCCTTGAAAAAGGTCTAGTTTTGTGCTTGTTTTCAAATACAATAAAGTATATATTGATTTAAAGGGTAATATAAAATAAAATAAAAAAAACAAACAAGTCATTTCCTTAAAGACTGGCAGCCTTGGATGACTGGTAATCATCAAGTAAGATTACTTTAGTACGTTGTGTTTGTCCTGGTATGTATGAATAAGTTATATTTGCTGGGATGGTTTCTTGAAAGCTTTCGGTAGGTAAGCCTGTGTAACTTGATTCATAACCACCAATGCTAACATGGCTGGACAGGACAGACTAATGTACCACACTGCATCACTTGCAACTGACACAAACC
This sequence comes from Glandiceps talaboti, assembly GCF_964340395.1. Lineage (NCBI taxonomy): Eukaryota > Metazoa > Hemichordata > Enteropneusta > Spengelidae > Glandiceps > Glandiceps talaboti. The sequence goes on from NC_135549.1 coordinate 12,966,524, forward strand.
AGTTGGAGAACAGGCCAAGTACGAGACTTGCACATGCCAGGGAAAACATAAGGAGACCAGATGTTGCATGATATAACTTCATATCTGCCAACTTAACCATTTGAGAAACAACTTTTGGATAGAGGAGAAGAGTACCAGCTAAACACTGCATGCAGGCGTATGTGACAGTGGTAACACCAAGTAATCCATGCCAACTTGTGAAGTGGGATTTTCCCATTTTACTTTTGTTGAGAAAGATGCAGCCAAATCCTCCCAGAGCACACACAACAGCTGTAACATTGTTAATCCAGTGGTATCTAACTTTGGTCTTCCTCAAGGCCTTGGGCAGTAACGTGCTTTCCGGTGAAAAGAACAGAATTGCCTCTGCCATTAGTAAGGCAAACTGTAAAAAGAGGAGAAAGACTTTGAGCACATCTTTATTGTCATATAAAAGTCTTCGCTATTGATCTTTGAACATGACTTTCAATATTTCTTACACAGTGTCAACAGAAACACTAGTGAAACAAAAAATCTAATTCAGCCATTCACTAGTATCATATTGAAGCTTTCTGCCTATACCTTAATAATCAAAAAGGTACATTTGTATACCAGTGACAAAGCAGCAAGTCAGAATTAAGTCATGCATACACACAACCAAGCAAACTGGCCCACAGCTTCTGTGACTAGGTAGGCATGAACACAGTGTTTCAATTTTCATTCAGAAATCTGAGAATTACATTTTCCTTTTCCATATTCATATTCACAATAAATAAATATCATATGACTACTCTCTCAAAACATTACAAGGGAAAAAATGTATGACTAATGATATATACGTGAACTTACAGCAACAGACATCAGCGTTGGATGCCATGAAAATAAACCTGCAATTTGAACAGAACACAAGAAATCAGTCATCAGTTCAAAAACACAACCTGCTTTTTAAAAGATACCTTTATAGGAAGACTGCTCTGAGGTAAACATAAAATCCTGCAAAGCACCTAACACTTAAATGTTTTGTTTTTTTAAATTTCCCATACATTAGAAATTTGACACACTGAAAGTGAAAGTAGCTATAGTATGAAACAAGTATTTCCAGTTAATATTTGCTATTTCTAAATCAACATTACTCGTGTTGTATTCACAATAACGATTTTGTAACCCAAACCATCAAAGTTAGTATCACCATGGATCATTTTGGATGTATTAGTGAGTCTCACTAATAGCATTAGTAATACATCCAATGATTCATGGTATCACACTACAATAAAATGTCGATAATATCGTTGATATTGGCGTATCTAGCCAACTATATATGAAAGGGGTAAAATTACACTTGTTTCTGTGATCGCGCAGGTTCACTCACCGCGAAAGAAGTGTCTTCTTTCTATAAAGTTGACTAAATACGTCAATATCAACGATATCATCGACATTTTATTGTATTCTGATACAGTGATAGAAATATTCTGAGACATAATTTGGGAAACAAATGCCTGTACTGTGGGCATAGCCCAGTGTGTGAACCATAATCACTGTTCAAATAATTAAACTTACTCGATCCTGGCCAGGCATGGTATATAATGATGCCACAGAACACTATTGATGCAAGATGGGCAACCATTCCTAAAAATGCACACACTCCGCCACTTTGTGTAGAATTTTTGGCAATGATGGGCCTTAACTTGTCAGTGTTCTCGTCCGCCATATGCAATGACCTTTCTCTTGAGCGAACTACTCACCAGAGGGTGGGCAGAACATCAGAAAGAGTTGATACAATATCTTGTAATTTCAATTTTTGTCACATGACGAGTAGCCTGGATTTAACTCGACAATTTTAATTGTTTTCATTCAGAATACTCTCTATACGTGCCAACAACATATACAATACAACTAAATCAAATTTTCGATTTCAATATACACCACACAACAAATGGAACATCCCGAAGAGAACAAGGGTCATCTTGAGGTCAACGTACACCACAACATCTCTGAAATACATACACACGTACATGACGTCAACATACACTAGACTTGTACATGTTATATGTATAGAAACCGAAGTATATTGCAACTTGCTTGCACATGGTCTACAATACTTTCTGACAAGCATATTAATTTTGACTGTTTGGAAAAGGAGCAATTTCAAAGCAAAGTTTGTATGTTTGACATTCAAGATGGCAGCCTAACCTAGTTTACATGTAGTAATAGAGTACTCAGTACTGTGTACTCAGGCGGTGTGTTGTGGAATCCATGTACTGTTATGGTTAAGTTGATCTGTTCGAAGAAATAATTATATCTATATTTGATAACAAGCACTGATATCAGTTAAGACTTGTCAAATATCATTGATCAACATAGAGATTAGAAGAGCGAGCAGGTAGGTCTGGTTGTTATCCTAGTCTTAGAATCAATGGATGTTTTCTCATCTACAATGCCAGTTATGCTAATCTCACACAGGGATCAGTCACCATAGTATATAAAATAACCAGATTTACAATCAAACTGATGATTCCATCAGATTATTTAGCAGTGCCAAAACCTATTGTGTTATTTTAAACTTGTACATGTTTACAAGAATTTCCTAAAGTTATATAGTTATATACATATACATGTATTCATCCCCCCTGTAAGACATATATATGGAAGATACAGTGTAAATACATTATTACATGATACCAGGAAAAGGAGATTAGAGGCAGTTGACTATCAACTTAGTCCAATAAACCTTGTAAATGTACATTTTCAAATTTAGACAAAATACCATACCTGGGCTTTCAAAACCTTTCCAAAACACACATGAAGCTGCTTCCTGGCTCAGATAACCATCACTGTGTTGTTTGTCTGGGGTTCAAAGCAATGTTTTTCTCCCCCCCCCCCCCACATTTTAATACGCCCAAGCATTTTTGTCTAATAACATGTTATAATATCAAAAGGAACTGTCAAAAACATATGCAACACTTTGACTGATATTTTTAATGATTGATAAAACATACAGATAACACAGGAATGGAAACACTTTTGATACAACGTAAACAAGCTCAACTAATCATTTTGTATTTTACAGGATCTCTGAGGATGAGACAAGGACTTATGTGAAAATGGGGACAGTGAAAGAAAACAAGATAAAATGTATTTTCTTCAGTGAGTTTCATCCCATTGCTGGTCCAAAGATTTCATACCAGGTAAACATCATTGACAATTGACCTGGAAATTGAAACATGAATTTATGTTCTTTTTTCAATTTTCACTTGAGGTCATCGTAGCTTGAGAGATGTCATTGCTTGTAACTTGATAATTATTACAGCAGTCTGATTGATAGCGACAGTGTATAGACATTGTACTTTTGGAGGAGTCATGTTTGGCAGTGCTGTCCCTGAATAGTGTAAAACAAAGACACTAAGTCCTCATGAGCACCTCAATGAAAATCACATGTCAAATTCACTTTAGTACAAAAATTGTATATAAATTATTAAGCAAAGTACATGCATAGTGACCAAAACAAACAATCTTGCATGTTGATATGCCCCAAGTTTCACTCTTGCAATTACCAAGGTGTTACTAATCTGATCCCTCTTGTAAGAACAATCTCGGGAAATCACTGTCTGCTAGCTTCTTTTACCTCTTTGTCATGGTATTCATTTGAGCACTCACAATTTCTGAAGGGATTGTTTATTACATCATAAATAGAATTAATAATTAATTACATGTGAACAATGGTACAGGGAAGCCAATAGCTTTGTAAATAACTGACAACCACTGTGTCATTTTGCAACATTGCTATGTATCATTCCAAGGAGACATTTTTTTCATATTTTGATATTCAATATTTTGTCTTTTGCTATTGTACTATAGGACCCTGAAGACTACATGTCCAAGGAGCTGTTTGATATATTTCATGTCTACATTATTACAAAGCCACAGTTACACAATAAACTTATAACAGTGTAAGTATTCATGTACCCCTCCAACAGCGCTTATTATGATACATGTATATATTTGGTGCTAGACCATAAAATATATGAAAGACATAGTTACACCTCATTGCAGTCTAACAGTGTTTGTTTGTATGAATAGCAAGGAACTACCAAAGTAACACTGACTTACTACAGTCTATGCTGGTGTCTATGGTGATAATAGTTTTGGATGTTTACTCAGTGTAGGGCAGTAGAAATGTAGCTGTACCTTATTTTTTTGAGTTTCCATGGGAGATTTATTTGTCAAACGTTTATTTGATCTTTGATTTCTTTGAATTGAGTTTCTGCTTACAGATTTAATAGTCTGTTTCCCTGCAATTATTTGTAGTAAATTTGCTAGGAATTATGTCGAGGTAAAGTCTGTATTAAATTTTAGAATACAGTATGCAATATTGACAATACAAGTACTCCAAATTGTAAAATTAGTAAATCTTCCTACAGCAAGAGAACTGTAAAGAGAATCATGAATATTCATGCTGCAAATGAGATGCATGGTATCATGGCTAATAATATCATTGATAGTATATTCTCATCTATCCAGTAGAGCACACTTGTATTTTAAGAAGCATCTCAATATTGTTGCTCATATTTTTATAAATTGGTTTGTTCTTCATATTTTCTCCTTTATCACAGGAATGCATTGGGTCACAAAATTATAGGTTGTCCAGTAGGAATAGAAAATGCCAAATATTCCAGAAATGCATTATTATTCAATTTATGTTTTGTATTTGATGCCTCTGCAACAACATACCCATATGAATCAGTTGTCAAGAAACTTGCCAGTCACCTCATTAATTTAGAGGTAAGATGTGTATTACTGACTTGCCTATCTTATTTGATGATGACAGTAGCCTTAATGTAGTGCCATCTACCACAGGTATTGTCACGTCCTTTTGTTTATCTGCTATAAACAGTAGTGTATTATTATTATTATTATTATTATTATTTAATTCTTAAAGAACGCACTACACATACGTCTCAGTGCATTGTACACAACAAAGTAAAAAAAAAACACAAAAAAACAACAGTGTACAATAACTTTTATTCATTCATTCATACTGTTGATAGTTGGGACATGAGGCCTAACAAAAAAGATTGTTTACCGGTTACCTGACCCCACCTAGTTTTTCACTGCCAACCCTAAACTTTTTTGAACATTCGAGAAAAAAATAATAAAATCGCGAAAAATGTGAAGTCTCTCAAGAAATAGTGGATGGGGAAACTGACATCAGCTTAGAAAGACAGTACAAAATTGTTCTTCCAATCTGTAATGGCTATACAGACAATGTAAAAATCCAATCTGCATGGATTCCAGGCTATAATAAAAAATACGTAATCATTTTATAAAGGAATGCACACATCAGTTTAAATTAAATAACTTAGAAGTATTCACAGTTTGACATATCGTTTTCTTCTGGATTGCATTTCAACAAACATGAAAATACAATTTGCTTGTTAATTACATTAATATTTTTATTTACTTTGTTAGCTTGAAGGTGGATTTCTTTCCAATGAAGAGAGCAAGTCAACACTGCCAAATTTGCTATTTCAACTTAGAGGACAGTTGAATACATTTGGCAAATGCTCTGTACCTGTCAGTAAGTATAATAAATGATGGAATATGTGTATCAGTAAATATCTGATTTAAGAACAACATAAACTTAGATATTTGATTGATGTCTACAACCAAATATACAGGTTGATTTGATATACATATACATGCATGTAGGCATCAGTCAGTGATGTTCATGAATTAATTTGAAAGCAAGATGTCACAAAACAAGAAAAGTAGAAATAGCAAAACTTGAAGATGTCTACTTTTTCAGTTTTTTGCAAAGTCATCCTGACATGTACATAAACTGTTTTATTCAACAAAGAAACTGACAGTTTATAATCAAATTGTCATTTCTCTCGGTAATAAGGCAAAATAAAGATAATAAAATATGACCTTCTAATGTGATATGACATGTTAAAGGTAGTATTATCAACAAGGCAAAGATTTATAAGTACACATAATAGAATAGTAAGTTTGTTTCTGAGTACAATATACTTTGATAGTTGTATGATGTGTGTCATACTTGAAATGTGATTCTTTTTCCTTCAAGATTTTTATTAAGCACTGATAAATAACTGATCTTTGATTGTTAGTTTTCTTTATGCAAAACAACAACAACAACAACAACAACAACAACAACAACAACAACAACAAACACTGATTTTACTCTAGTGTCAGGGACACTAATATTTACTCATAAGTTTATACTGTTATGGAATTTGCCTAGTTTGAATGAAAGTGATGAGAGACTGATTTCAACCATTCATTACAGATGATGCCAACATAATTCATTTGAAGATAGTAACCATGGGAAGTGAGCCACCTATGGTTTTAGAACATCATGTTCCTATGTTTTTAGAAGATAAATGTACTTTTAATTCACGTCACTTGGATCTAACCACACAACAGGTAGGATGAAAGAATCTTGAAGAAACTCAACTTGACAAAAGTGGCTACAAAATGGCAAAATGTCAAAATTATGGAACAGTTCACATAAAGTTCACATAAGTTCAGTAAACAACCATTTTGTACATGCTGCCTAAGCCATTCCATACAATGTGTGCTTCTGATGTAATACAGGGATGTAGATAAGGGCTGGTAGCCAACAAAAATAACAGCTAATCTGTAACTTCTTCAAGCAATTTTTTCAGGAATTCTCTGTTTCAACCATTGTATATCCATTGTTGAGCAGATTCGTGGGTCTCACTTATAAGTATTACTGGCTACTGTTCCAGTTTTCAATTTAGCTACATCACTTTAATGTATATACCCCGGTAGTTATACTTAATAGACACTTTGTTTTCATTTGAAATGAAATCAGAAGTGAACAGGATGTTTAGATTTATGTTGACTGTTTGACAGACCGTAACTACTTTACTCTACTGTTCAACCATTAGTCATAGTTGACTTTGTGATAATTAGTAAATATGTACATTACATTAGCGTTGAATTTATACTATTCTGATAATATAACGTAAAATGGGCTGTGAGCATTTCAGGCCAGTATTGCGTTAATGTACTACATACTTGTACTAACTTCTCTCTCTTTCTTTTCAGATTTTACCATATATTGATGGGTTTAACCATGCACAACGCATCGCAGTAGAAGCAGGTGTACATATGAATTTAGTTAGCATGTGTATCCAGAATTTAGTGTGAGTTTGATATGGCAATTTGTTTTACGTACACATACTAATCATTCATGGAAACATCAAAGCACTGAAATCCTGAAAATAGTAAATGACCTTCTGACCTTCTTGGGCAATGGCAAAATTAACATTCTCACTTTTCTAGATTTATCAGCAGCATTCCACTTAATAGATCATGACATATCTTCCTTCACTGACATGAACACACTTATGGAATTTCTGAATCTCCTCTATCCTGGTTTCAATCTTATTTTGCTGCTAGAACTCAAACAGTAACTGTTAATGTCATGCAATCAATTTCATCATCTCTCTGTTTTGGTGTCCTCCCAAAGGTTCAGTCCTTGGCCCTGTTCATTTTTGTCGACAAGCATTCAATAAATCACCATGCTTTTGCAGATGACAACCAATTATACAGAGAAGCTAAGATCGATCTAATTAATCCAACTATCAAATTGTGCAAAACTGTATTACTGACATCAAGAAGTGGATGACATTGATAGTAAAACAGAAACAATACTAATATCGTCACCCAGACTATCTGCTAAATCATCTTGGGGATGTAATCCTTATTAAGATAACACTAATTCAATGACTTGGGATTGAAATACAGCTCTTTAAATCTTACTGTTTTCAAAGAGGAGGTTTGATGTATGGTTTAAAGTAATTAGAAGCCTTTCAACCCTGTCCCTTAATTGATTTAGTCACATTACCTTCCAAAGGCAAGATAAACTTTGAAAGCCCAGTTTGGATTAGGAATAATATTTATTATGAAAAACAGTAGTCTGGCAGAGATATGGAAAAAGTTGACCCAGAACAAAGGAATGACCCCATGTAATACTTATTAAGATACACTAATGTGATAACCCTGGGTCAAAACATAGCCCTTTAAAGACTCAATTTACAATTCAAGTTAGTTTTGAAAATAGTTGTCTTATCTGGCAGAGCTAGCTATAGAAAAAACGGTCCAGAACTAAAGAATAATCCTGTGTAATCATTATGACTCTACTGATAAGATAACAGTAATGTGAGAGCCTAGTCATTAAACCGTGTAGGAAAGGAGATGAAAGGCTTTCCATCATTAGTCATTATGATATGATGTTTTATTTTATTTTTAGGATTAATAATGAACATAAGTGGGTACATGAATGCAACCAGTAGAAATATAATCACTTCGTCTATTTTTGGTTATGTTTCCTACCACCTTTTATATGTAATAGATAACTGCCTTGATTGGACAATCCATGTAGAATTATCTAAATGTTATAACATATCTGTAAATTATCTGTGTGTGGATAGTATTGTAATGATGATGTGATATCATTTCATTTGTTTCCAATCAGATACCTGGGAGTTGTGACTCTGGTGCCAATATTTCAAGTAAGTATAAACAGGGTTTTGTTAATACAATGTAGTGTGAGAATTTATGTTAAATTTTAATGAGGTTTCCTTTGTTGTATTTCTTGAAAAGGAAGAATAGGGTCTAAATGATCTGTTACTTACTTGGAGTCTATCTAATAAACAATTACCACATGACAATTATTCATTTTAAACCAACATTTCAAGTTCTTTATGATGTTTTGAGTCATTTTCTTAATCTTTGTTGTTTATTTCAACATCATTATGTTAAAGACATGAACAAAAGTAATTTAATAGGGATCTTGCAAACCCACCATATTGAATGTTGCATCATGGGAAATGTTATAATATATACTAATCAATTAGTATTATAAACAATATTGTTATATTGTTTGTAACCACAGATAATCAATTCATAGTTACCCTGACCATTGTTGGAGGTTAATTTTATCAGTACCTCCAGATTATGTATTACGATATTAAACCACAGATAATCCCATAGTCCTTTGCATCTGAGCATGCTCAGTCTGGATTGCTAGTTCCCTATTGGTTGTGCATCAAAGAACTTTACTATATGATGGATTGTTTTGTTTAGATACTAGATACTTGCCCATTCTTCTTCAGCCTCAATGTTGTGGTTGTGTGAGAAGTCCCATTTCAATAGCAAGAATATTGCATATCTTTGATTGTGTCATTATTTTGATGTGCTGTATGTTATTGATGATTGTTCCTGCAGAAAACAGGCTTAGTATGGTTTCTGCTATTCTGTTTGAGGATAATACTATATTGTTGTTGACTTTTTTTATTTCAGTATTCCAATGTCTATGCTCCAACTCCAGACATAAACAAGTTAGTGGACGATAGACAGCTTCAAAAAGAATGTATAAGATATATAGCTAAGACTGGTAAGCTAATAGACCTGTTGCTGGTTCCAAGATGCATTGCATGTCTCTCCATACTATGCCATGTATTGTGTATGTGCTGAGGGGTTTGCACACACTACTCAGGGGGATAGTTGTCACCTGACCATACCCTGAGTTCACCTGTAATTTCCCTCTCTGTCATTGATGGTTTTTAGTCTTTGTTCTATAAAATCAAGAGTTCACATGTCTTTCCATCATTTTCTGATGAAAATCTTATTTCAAACATAATAAAGACAAAACAAGACTAAAGGTAACAACATAAATGATGTCCTCTCGCACACAGCATCTTGGAATCAGAAAATCAATTTTTGCCAACTTTTGTGTTTCAAGAATAGTGCATGCATGATTATTGTTATCAACTTACATATGATTTCGGGTGATAAAATAGCACCATGGTAACCTATTCAGCATTGAAATGTTGTAAAGAACTGCTATTCTGTCAGTTTAGGGATTTGTGGGGAAAGCCTATTGGAAATGACACCACTTTTACTGTAATCTCAATGTCTTGACCATAGATTGTAGTGATACTATTGAAAATACTTCATAAGATGTAAATGAATCATATGTAGTTATTTGGTTTAATTTTAGGTTCTGATTTACCAAGGTTCAGAGCTGTATTTAAATTATACTGTGGTTTGGGTCCAAGTATTAGTGTATCAGATTTCTGTGCCAGACACAATCCACAAAGCTATAATGTGGATGAAAGGTAAAAGTTTGAAGACTTATTTTATTTTGACCTTTTTCATGTCTTTCTTTTCTGATATACATTTAAATTAATCCCAAGTCTTGTGGCAGACCTGTTTATCATTTCAACATACATGTTTTCCTGTATGGATTTTGATAATTTTGTTGATATTAATGTAATGTATCCTGATGTACAAACTTTTTGTGTGTTTAGTTGTATTATTTTCTGCAATTTGCTACCAACAAAATTATTTTCTTCTCCTTGAACACATGTAGTTTGTTATCCTATTTGTACTAATGTCAGCAATGTAGGTGGTCTTCAGAGTGTAGATAATACATTAGTATCTGCTGTCAACACAAAGAAGAATGGACTGTCTCAAAGATGTTCATGTAGTTAGCACCAAATAAGTTAAAAGACAGATTTAGCTTTCAAACTTATAGATTGCTACAACTTCAGTATTTGACAAAATGATCAAAAATTTAGTGATATTCTTTAATATTTTGTTACTATTTTTTTACCAGGAGATTAATTCAGTTTGGTGTTATGAAGGGATTGATCAGACGTCTTCAAAAATATCCAATAAGACTTTTAAGTACATACAGTGAAGCGGCATCTAGTAGAGTGAAACCACTAAATAGGTAGGCAATGTTACTAACATTAGATAACACCAACAATTACATTAGTTTTGTATATATTATTCCAAATGTATGTTTGCATACATAAGGAAATTATGAGTTTATAAGGGGCCAGACAAAGAAATGAGTTACATAAGGAACCTTAAAAGGGAATTATGAGTTACATAAGGAGCCTTAAAAGGAAATTATGAGTTACATAGGGGGCATTGCCACTACTTGTCTTGAACTTGAACTTGGTGTAATTGATGACTTACTGGATAATACAGCTGTATTGCAGCCAGGCCCCTTTATGTAGCTGAGATTGACTTGCAAATAATATACATCATGAACCAAAATGCATATTTCATTATGAATATTTGTTTTGAAAACTAGGCTTTTTGATAACCAGGCTTATGTAGATTTAGACTGATAGATAAAGTTGAAATCTTCATTTAAAGTTGCAGTATTTTCATTTATTTGACTTAATGTTTATCATTCTTTTTTGTGTAGGTATCTCAGAGGTGACCATAACTATGATGAGATATGTTGCAAGGCTGGTATCACCCATCAAGAGTTAGAGGAAAAAATAGAAAATGATCCATATATTGTTATCTGTTGGAAGTGATTAAATTTCATTTATACACCCAGGGATTAATAGAATATGTATGCTGATGAAAACACAACTTCACTGCCAAAGCAGATATTATTTTAGCCAGAGCATAAGTTTGTAAGGTCACCATGACAGGGCGCCCTCAGACATCAGAGAAACCCTTTAGGAGAGTGACACAACATATCTTACAATATTAGCATATACTAGTATCATGTTTACTGTCAATCATATACCATTGTCCCAACCCCTCCCTTTCCTACCCAAAAGCTAAAGATGATTTACCAAAGAATTTTGAAAAATATTTGATCTTAGCTCACTATGTTTTGATAGTATAAAGAAATCCATGGTCTCAATTCCTTTCACATTTTTTGTTATTGTAAAGTCAAAACATTGACTGCATTATGAATCAAATTCCACTGAAACATTATCTGTTGTGTACAGTTAAGAAATCTTGTAGCCACTAAGAGTAAGTCATCTGGTTTTTGACAATGATGCAAGACGGTACAACTGGTTCCAACAAATAAGCTCTTTTATGCAAAAAAGTAATTTGTCTGAATTTCAACGGAAATGCTAAAATCGTACAATTTAAATACTTGTAGTTCTTCCTAATTACTGGGGTATTCAAAAACATTTTTGTTTATTTGTTTGTTTATGATGTGTTAATTTTATTTGTTTTATGTTTTTCTTCTGCAAATGTCACTTTTATGAATTCATCATGGTAGTACATTTGTTTTATGTTTCTAACATCATAGAATTGTATCAATTGAAATAACACTAATTTCACCATCTTTTTTTTATATATTCGCAATGCATTCATTCAAAGCATGAAATAAATTTATAAATAATTAATTTCTCCTTGTTTTCTATGCTTATTTAAATGTTAAGAACTATTATGTTTTATAATCTCAATTATTATGTGTGTGTGTGTGTGGGGGGGTGTTGGTGAGTGTGTCTGTGTGTATGCATGTGTGTGTGTGTGTGTGTGCATTTTTTTCACAGTTCAGGAACGGTAAATCAATGTGTGGTACAGACTTTATAGTGGTGACAACTATTTCAAATTGTAATATGATTTGAAAACGAATAGATCGGATTGAAATGTCCATATGCGAGTATACATGCATGGAATGTAGTTCATAATTCTAGACTCCATACAAAATTATTTACTGTGCATATGAATGTATAAACGTACATGAAATATTGACAAATTTAAAACTAACAGACTGTGATTGGCAATTACGCACAAGTAAAGGATGTTTAGAAACCAAACTATTACCATCGACCGTGTATCAAGCTACATGTATCAAGCTACATGTACTTTTGCTTTATTGTGTAAGTTTATGTAAGATATGCTATAGGCCTAGTAAATACATTGTATGTGAAGTCTTTTACACCAGAACTGTCAGAAACCATTAAATGCAAACATCTTTGATCTTGCAGTGTATTTATCATAGAGTAATACTCGTATCAATCACTAAGCTTCTATGCTAACGATTTGTAGTTTTCCGTTAGTTTTAATCAGCCAATACTTTTGTCGCAAACAAGATTTTTTAGTCTCATCATTTTCAAATGTTTTGAAAATGAGTTTGGTTTTCATTAGCACAACTGAACTGATAAGGTTCAGTAGTGCTATGGGCATGATGCGGTGTCTGTCTGTCTGTCTGTCTGTGTGTGTGTGTATGTGTGTGTGTGTGTATGTTTGTGCGTGTGTGTGTGTGGACGACCTAAACTCAAAAAGTGCCAGACTGATTGCCTTGGTGGGGACATTACTTGTGGTGTCTAGTTGAGAAATTGTTCAAAGCAAAATGATCACATCACAGATGTGTGATTTGGGTAAAAAAATGCCATTTTTGGTCAAAAAACTTAAATTCAAAAACTACTGGGCAGATTGGTTTGAAATTTGGTGGGAACGTTCATAGGGGTGTTTAAATTAAGATCTGTTCATGACATAATAATCAGTAATATGCAAAGTAGGGCTAGAAATGTGTCTTTATGGTAAAAAATCTTTAGTTCCAAAACTACTGAGCAGATTGGGCTGAAATTTAATGGGGATGCATCTAGGGGTGTATAAATGAAGGTATATTAAGCAAATAATATCATCCGTGATATGCAAATTAGACAAAAATGTGATTTTTGGTCAATAACAAAAAGTACTTGGTCAATGAGACTGAAATTTGGGGAGTTGTTTCTAGAAATATTCTGCAGATTTTGATCAAAGCATTTTGACACACACGCAACAACCAAATGCCAGTATATTTTGCTGAAATAACATCATCTGGTAGGTAAGTGAATAAGCATTCAGAAATGTATGCAAATATCCCTAGCAACCATGACCACGCCCATAACAACAGCCAAACAATTGTGTATTTCAAAAAGATAACAGGGATTAATAGACAACTAAATAAACATTCCAAAAATGTATGTAAATGTGCCTAGCAACAAGACCACGCCCATAGCAACAGCCATGTGATGATGTATATCACAAAGATAACGTCAGGTATTTATAGACAAATAAACTTCAAAAAATATATGCAAACATGTCTAGCAACATGACCATGCCTATAGCAACAACCAAATGATCGCATACATTGCACATGTTGCAAAGATAACAACAGAGCTGGATAGGCAACCTAGCATGGATCAGCAGGTGGATACTCGATTTAAAAAAAAACGGACAGTTGTGCTGCATGAAACTCCATTGGCGCTATTTTTTCATTTTAGTTTTGTAAAGCAAAATGTCGTCAACTTTGTTTAAAAACTTTTCCCGGTTTAATACTAGTATCCCAATGATACGGACTGTTTCGCAATCACTCAATCAGGTTATTCTTTCACATACAATAACACAGTTGTGTTTGTTTCTTCTTTTAAAAAAAGTTTTCGGCTTCTGAAATAAAGAATGAAATAAAAGTTCGGAGACTTGAGCAAGTTAAAACTTTCTTGTACTTTCCCGTTACTCGTTCGAAGTTTGCTACTTTAATTCAGCGACAGTTAGGCCCTGTCTGAGTTTATTTCGAGACCTCGAGTTACGAGAACATTTGATCCCAGTCCCTATGTGATGGAGGGACTGTGTTATATATTTGTGTTATATTAGTATACCAGAATTGGCCTGATGTTATTGTAAACACTAAACTGTATCAATGTATATGCAAAAGTCAACGTGTGCAAAGTGGGACCATGTGCGTGGAACGAGGTAAAGCTCCCTTAGGCCGCGGATGTCAACAAAATGCCACCTAAGATAGTATAAATAGCTCAGTACATATTCCCAATAAAATCGTATTATTTGGCCTCATTTGAAAGTTCAAAGGGTGTGCTTCATTAGATACATTTGATAATCATAACATTTCGTCAAATAAACGAGGTAGCTTAGCAATTTGTTGTGACATTATAGGCTCGTACCTTGTAATAGTCACAAAATACTCGAACGAGGGGATAAACGTGGTGTATTGTGGGAAGCACGTTGATGTGTGCAGCGATAAAGGGTAGATAACAACCCTCTGGTGAAAAGTGCTTAGTCTGTCTTGGTAAACATCTCACCCAGATTTCTTTGATTGTCTAAATATCAGCGTGACAGTATAAATTTGTCAATATCACATCGAACAGTTGTTCGGCAATATACAGTGAAAGTTGATTGACAAAAATGGCTCAACGGAGACCCTTCGATCCAGAAGCTTTCGATCTGGATAAGAATTTCCGATTGACGAAATACACCGAATTGAAAGGATGAGGGTGTAAAGTTCCTCAGGAGGTACTGCTCAAACTCCTTGAGGGACTCAAAACGGATGGGAACGTAGCAGATGAACAGCAACAATACTTGGGTCCTACCATGCCGCGTTTCGGTAAGTTCAACAACTGTCAAAAGAAAATGACTTTATTGAGTTGGGCTTGGGAGGTCCTCTCCTTACCCGGGAAACGGGTGTCGTTCTAGGCCTGGCTGAATAACGACATAGTACTTCGGACGTGATTTGGCCATTTTTTCGTATTTTTTAAGACACGATGGTTTAGACAACATTTATTTTAACATTTTACTGCAAATTGACGTGTGGGAAAAACGGTCTGTCGATATTTGGTGTGACGTTGTGATTACCCGAAAGCTCAATATGGAGACAAAGAAAATGGCGCCTAGGCAGGCTCAGCAAGACAACCCAGCTCACGTACACATGGTCCCTGGGATAATTTGCATATCGACATGACGCAGCATAAGTAATGTGTTAACAAATGAACATCGAACAGCTGTACGTTTACAAACATCGTTACAGACTTATAGTCACGTGTAGATGAGATACGCAATAAATCAGTTTATATTAAATCAAACAATATCGCACAAATATAGTACTGCTTTTCTCTCTCTAGTTATTGAAAACAGACAGTTGATGAGGGGGTCAGGGACTTGCTAGAACGATTGATTATTAATCATACCCTTCCATGATCATACAAATATTGAAATATACTACAATGTACATTATCAGTGAGAACAGACTGACATTGTGTAAATCATATGCTGTCATGATGGAAAGAACATTGTATTTATGTTTGTTATCACAGACACATTACACATAAGTAGGCCATTATAACTAAGTGACCCCACTCAGAGCTGTCTCAATGAAGTATGGACCCTGAGTTAGGTTGATACGTCACCTTTTTTATTAACCATTGTTCACTGTGTGACATGACACAACCACATCTTGCACCTTAGTTATGGTGTTGTAAAGTGCATTTGCTGAGTGCATGTTTAAGTTGAAGGGTGATATGTATATTATATTGTTGAGGTAAAGATTAAAAGTACTGCTTGAAATTAACTTTTGTCTTTGGTAGTCCAAGTGGGCTACCAATTTCAGAAAGTAGTAACCCAACGATGGTGACCAATAGTCCTATATTCCTGAACAGAAAACAGAGTTGCTCTATTGGAAATATGACCTATGTCATTAAAATATTTTATGTCTGTAAATCTTCCATCCTTAATTAATTCATCACATAATCAGTGGTAGCCTGAGTGGGCTACCAGCTGCAAATTATCATGGTAGCCCCATGACAAAAATTGGTAGTGTGTGGACATGGGACTACTGTTAATTTTGAGCTTTGAAAACATACAGCTATGTGCAACCAAGCAGTCTCCCCAGACAGTAAAATTATTACTGGAGTGGAATCATAAAAATCAAGAGTTCTTTCATGGAAAGAAGGGAAGATTTTCTCTTTTTATGGTAAAATGATTATTGAACAAGTAGAGTGTCTGTAACAAACAGTAGATCCCAGAATTAGCACTTCCAGGGCCTGTGTTAAAACAGAGATGACTTTGCAAAAATATTTTTATAAAGTCCAACAGGGAGAAAATATTTTAATGAAAATAAGAATTTGTTCTTTGTAGTCAAGTGTGCTGATTTTGTGAGTTTGTTGTGGGACAGACAAACTTGGGATCATCATGTCATGTGGATTACTGTTGCATTAAACTAAAACCTTCAAGAACTCGTGTAAATATTGTGGATTGGTACATTCACAAATTTGCATAAACTGAGTTTGCCAGCAAAATCGTAGACAGTCTGTTGATATCACTTCTTTCCATCACTCTCTATGGTAACTGAATTCTGGCCCACACTTGTCCCAAAATCTGGTTTGAATAGCACATCCTAGTGGCCAAACTACACAACCTTTTGTCTTTCGTGTAACTTGACTGGTACATGATGGCTTGACATTTCCTGCCAGCCTGATCTAATGCCAATATAAAAAATATGCAAACTAATTGAATAATTTAGTAAGCGAAACACTGATTGTTTTGTTATAAGTTAATTGTTGATTTTCAAAAGCAAGTTTGTAAGTGACATAAAGGTATATATGTATTGATATTCAGGTATTGGAATGGACTGTTGTGTTACTCCATTACGGCATGGTGGTTATTCACTGGTACAGACAACAGATTTTTTCTATCCATTGGTGGATGATCCATATATGATGGTGAGTACATGATGTTAGCAATGACCCAAGGGAGGGGGGGGGGGTCTGCTAAAATGGGGTCCACTTTACTATTACAGTTATCTAACACTTTGAATTATGAAATATTATTTTGCACAGATGATATTTTTCCATAGATGCAAATTATATGTACCTGGCTGGTGCCACATCAAATCACATTGTGTACTTGACAGGTTTGAGTGAAGTTTTACTTTACCAGGTACCATTCAAAATCCATTCAAAGATTATTCATAACACATTGATGAATCTGATATTGTTTCACAGAGTAATGCTATGAAACAAGATAGTTTCATGCAAATTGATGTTTAATTATGAGGTTTATTTGACTGTCAATATGTTCTTATGAATTCACTTTGTTGTGTTGTTTTATGGGAAGTACTAACACTACAATTCTTATTTGTTATATTTGATGTCTACAGGGAAGGATTGCTGCTTGTAATACCCTGAGTGATTTGTATGCCATGGGTGTTACAGAGTGTGACAACATGTTGATGCTTCTAGGAATACCACAGAAGTTTACAGAGAAAGAAAGAGATGTTGTGGTACCACTCCTCATTAGTGGTTTCAAAGTAAGTTATATCCAGTTGTATAATGCTCTGTCGCAACAATAAGTAACTACATTTGTATTCACAAATCACTCTAGAATTGGAGATATTCTTATATTTTGGTTTTTAGATTACTGTACAAGCCTGCATATTCTAATTAAGTTGAGTTTGAAGCATTTATTACTAGAAATTACTGTTATTAGTATATGCATAGTGTTAATAAAACTTAATTAAAGTGAACTGCTTTGATTGCAGTATCTTTACTCAAGGTTAAGATACATACAAACAACTTTATGTCGGATCTTGTAGAATTTAATTTTTAGTTTTCTACGCATCAAGTTATCACAAGTTTTGTAAAGTCATCTTGACTTTGTGTTGCTAGGATATAGCCGAAGAAGCTGGTACCAATGTAACTGGAGGGCAGACGGTGATCAGTCCATGGTGCTTGATGGGAGGTGTTGCTACAACTGTATGCCAATCAAACGAATTCATCTCGTAAGTATTTGCCACATCGACACATCTCTTTACCTCAGTCTAGCCTGAAGCACATTTATAAAGTTGGAATTCACTAGGGTTCCTCAAACTTGTTATGTCATTTTCACAATAAGGACATTTTGTTTTACCATACATAGGAATTCTGTGTGATTGCCTACGTAAGATTTGTGTCAATACTTATACACATTCTTGGAATAAAGTACCCGGTATTTAAATTTAAAAACTTAGTTTGTGAATATGTGGCACATGATAAACATGACAACTCCTGTAACTTCCTCAAAAAAGTTAAACTACATTCTGTTCACATTAAAGTCAATTGTTCTCAATTATTGATGCACTTTCTCCCTTCGTTGCCAGACCTGATGAAGCAGTGGCCGGTGATGTATTGGTTTTGACAAAGCCATTAGGGACCCAAGTAGCAGTGAATGCCCATCAGTGGCTAGAAATCCCAGAGAAATGGAACCGTATTAGATTAGTTGTCACTGCTGAAGATGTGGAGAGAGCCTACCAAGAAGCCATGTACAATATGGCTAGATTGAACAGGACAGGTTAGAACATTAGTCTGTCTGCTAAGCTCAGTATATCTGTCATTGGTCAACTGTATCTGCAAAATAGAAATCCAATTTTTGTCCTCGCATTCAAAACAAAATTTAATCATTTGTTTTCAGTTGACTTTAATAAATCAAAATTTTCACACTTGTGAATTTGTACACCATTTGTGTTTGTAGAAACACTGTTAATAATAAACATAATTTGTAGTTAAATAATAACTGGTACATCTGTTCTCAGCATTATCAAATAAGCCTGCGTATGAAGATTCACTTTGATACATCATTTGATATTTTCAGTTGATTAATTTGATACCCACCAGACTTTTCCTTTCTCTTTTAGTTCCACAAATAAAGCTATACATAGAGTCCTCTTTTGTCTTTCATTCCATAGAACGAGCTTTTATATATTGTTAGTTGATTTCTGCAACTTTTGTATGTTTTCTACTACTACACAAACAGCTGCCCATCTGATGCACAAGTACAATGCCCATGGTGCTACAGACATCACAGGCTTTGGAATCCTAGGACATGCTAAGAACTTGGCCAGTCACCAAAAGAATGAAGTATCGTTTGTCATCCACAATTTACCAATGATTGCCAAGATGTCAGCTGTTGGTAAAGCATGTGGTAATATGTTCAATCTGCTTCAAGGATTGTCTCCTGAAACATCTGGTATGTAAATTTTTCTTTTTCATGTTATGTACAATGTAGTTACTGTAGAATGGAGTGAAAAAAACCGAAAGAGGATGCACTCATTTTAGAGCAAATTGTAAAATATTGTTAGTTACATTAATATTACTGATACAAGGCTTTTCAAGTAATTATAAAAATTTGATTTCTCCAAGCACCTAGTCTGTAAGATGTGCTAATGACGGGGTGCCCTCACACATTGGTCAACCCCTCTCAAAACTGACCACCAAGCACCATGGTTATATTTTCACCAAAGTAGCATTTTACATTTTGTTGCTGGAGTTTGAAATGGTTAAGGTTTTTTAGTGAAATTTACACAAATACATGATGATATAAAATCAAACTGACTGGTTGTTCATTGAAACAAATATTTTGCATAATAAAAAGACTGAAGTAGAAGAAATGCTTATTTATGCATTTTTTCTTTTACTTCTAGGTGGCCTGTTGATCTGTTTGCCTCGGGAACAAGCCGCAGCATTCTGTAAAGACATTGACAAAACTGATGGTCATACAGCATGGATCATTGGCATAGTGGAGAAAGGAAGCAATACAGCACGCATCATTGACAAACCCCGATGCATTGATGTTACTACCAAAATGACAAATGGATAAACTTCAGTACTCTTCACCTATAACATTTTACCATCTCAAAAAATTTTTGTTTCAAAGCATTTAACAGATTTCAACCTTAAAAACAAGAAAACTTTACTGTGAATATACTTATCTTGGAACATGTGATATTTCAACAAATATGAGGGGCATTCGTGGAAACTAATGAACAACAGGCAGTACCCGGATTAAAGCGTGAATGTAATTGACAATAGCCCCAAGTAACAACAAAAGATACAAAGATAAAAAACTGCCAACCACTGATTTTTTTAAACTCGAAAGCATAGTATATATGTAGTTTTAGGAAAAGTGACTATAATGAGAAGTTGTAGAACATTCTTAGACTTCCACCAGGTTGCAAAAAAGATGTACTTAATTTCTTGAAGAATTGAGCAGCTTTTTGTAAATTGAATGCATTGATAAAGCAATCTGGTAATTGAGATGTGCTACACGTCTGTCAACTCTATTTGTGAAGCTATACCAGCAAAGCATCTGTCTTGATACAGTGATCTGGTATGGTGGATTTGTTTTCAAGAGTTGATCAGACTACTGTAAGATGTCATCTTAATAGTCTACTAGTGTTCTACTGATATCAATGGAAATGATAGGATGTCGTTATCAGAATAAAGACTTAAATTGCTCTATAAACATGTGGTCCTCTTCATTTGTACAATTGTCTGTAACCGTACCAATGTTACACCCTCCGGTGACCAGAACTTCATACAAATAATACACCAAAAATGATACACCTTTATTCACAATGCCAGACAATTACTGTGTTTTTCACATGCAACAACAATAAATTATTGTAAATGTCAACATATTAAAATAGGCTGTCGTGGCAAGACATGAAGACATGTTCCTAGAAAAATGCCAGTTGTAAAATTTTGGGATGATACAAACACTTGCATTAATATGGCTTCCTGTTGCACACATTGTTACAATCTGTTTAAAATTAGATGTAGATCTCTGCTAATCGTTCATTTTTGTTATTTTTGCCTCTGTATTTTTGCTTGAATTGACCTTTGTGATACATGTTTATGTTTTCGTCTTGATGTAGAGGCAGCCATCAAGACAAAAAAGTATCACAAAGGTCAATTGAAGAAAAAATCTGAGGTAAAATAACAAACAATTAGCCAACATCTCCATTGGATTTTAATCAGATCGACATTGCTATAAATCACGCCCTCTTGTGGTCATTGTTGTACCATAAACCCGATAAGAAAGGCCCATTGCAATATCAGAATAAAGTAAATTCCTTCCTGAGATTGTTGGCTTTCGTGCAAAAGCAGTTCAACTTGGTACATTGTAGACTGAAAGTGTTGACATTAGTGCTAAACAATGTCATTGAATATAGAGATCACATTGATCTTGTACAGATGTGAAGTTATGGAAACATTTTGCACAGGGCACATAGGCAAATTTGCGACACAAGTTTCATTTAAATTTTAAATATCTAAAGCTCATCTAGTATTACATTTATGTTGATTTTTGTCCAGAAAAGAGATTGTATTTGCATTTTCACCATGACATGGTTGTCAGTAGCACTTTTTGGGCGCACCCAAAAAGTGTCACATAGATAATTTAATTGTTTTACCCAACTGCTATGCCACAGATTTCACGCTTACTGGTGATAATAAAGCATTTTTCAGTTAGTTAAATTACATGTGTAATTCCTCATGTGCAACAAAAATCACCCAGAAAGAAATGTTCAGCCCTAGCCCATAGTCATGGCCAACAATACCAGTAACAGTTGTAAGTTATTGAGAGCTGAGTGTGGAGTGGCATGTAGCCCTACTAAAACCTCTCACTGAGAATTCTGTAGACACATGCATGGACACACACACACACACAATTTCTCCAGATATACTCCAAATGTATATATCTCAACATATATACATTTATACACATACAATCAAATGTACATGAAAACAAAATATCAGGATTCAACCCATCTAAGCACATACAGTGTAACACAGCAGCAAACCATTAGGACCTTGGGATATTCACCACTGTTAAAATACCAAGTTTATACCCATGAACACCCACATCATCAGTCAGCTACACGACTCAAGTATCAACAAATATATACATTAAAAAAAAACACACAACACTGAACAATGTACTTGGAAATTCTTTATTTCCATCATTCCCTGCCACCCATCCCTAATTCCACATGGAACCTTTCCTCTTAAATACCGGTACATACCAAATATTCATGCCAACTTGGAGGGGTTTAGTAATTATTACAATATTTTATGAAAACAGACGAGAAAAATACTTGATAGTTTGATCTACAGACTCTGAGGACATATTGACAGCCTATTTGAATGAATGAATGATGAAACAAATAAATTATATTACATATACTGTACCAGACACAACCAAATACATAATCAATGAACTTCAGTCAATAAAATTTAAAGATAAACTTCAAGAAGGAAATTAAAAAACATGAAAAAAAAACTTACAATATCGAAGAATCTAGTGTCTATATAAAATCATGCAAATATATACTTAGATGGCTTTAAACTGAATGTTGTGTGTGTGTGTTAAACATTAGCGGTATCTTTCTCTAGGTTTTGCCAAAACATGCATGTATACAAAAATAATGTGACTGTCTGGGCTTCCGAAGGAGATGATACATACAAATGTCTACATGGTATAGGCTGCACCATACTTTCATTTTTTCACAGAAATATAGTTTAATTGTAAATCCCAACCCCCAAAAATTGTTGCAAATGTTATCAATCAATTATATAAATCTGGACTTGTGGGAAGAAATTTTGCTGTAAATTGTGAATTCTTAACACCCCTTGTCATTTACTCATTTACTACTGTACAAAAGTGCTGCTTCAATCTAGCAAAATATGTTTGTGATATTGGTGCAGTGATACAAATACAAGTGCTCTTATGACACCAGCAAAATGTGAACTGCTCAGAATCGGTCTGTACATGGATATGGCTGTACAGTTTGTACCAGGGAAACCATAGTCATTTCTGTCAAATGTATTTTACAGTGGCCCTCTCACAAACTCAATGTGGGTTGTTTTTTTTAAATTCACAAGACTGTCCTCCACATAGAGCAGTGTATGCAGTTTGTGTGGCTTTTAGGAACACACAGATACTAAATTAGTTCCTGCTACAAGGCATAGACCCAATACAATATATCTTTCCAATAGAGAGTGGCCTTGAATAATGAAGTTGTCCACATAAGAGTGGCCTCAAATTATTTTGAATATAAATGTTGCCTTGTACATTGTATTTGATTGAATTTATTGGTATACCAACTGCACATAACTATCCTCTTTACAAAGACTTCATAAAGCAGTTTTAATTAAGCCAGGAATTTTGAGTTACAGGTGAGGCACTTGTTTGTCAAGCAAAATTCTACTCATCTATTGTCACTGGATTAAACTTGGATGTAGAGCCAAAACAGTTCAAAAGTTTCAGTTCTTTATGATGGCAAGTACTGTAGGTAAACTTGGCCTGAGTTCCCAAGTCTTAGACTGTACTAGGGTTTACCACCAATATCATGGCAAAGAAACACACAGGATTGTGTGTAAATTTTACCAGGTATACTCCTCTCCATCACTGAGTTCTACGAAAAGATAAGACACTATTCTATGCGTAGGCATACACTTACATTCTACTATGATACAAGGATTCACATCATGCAAGTGTGGAAACATATAGAATACATACAACAAAACTTGGCTGAACATGCTATTAAGAATTTTACAAAATTTCAAGTGCACGTGACGAGTAATTTTTAAACCATGACATACTGTACAATGATAGCAGTCGGACTATTGTCACATTGAACATCACGTGTATACTGACATGCTTTGCTTATTGCACATCACTGCTACCTCTCACAATGTTTATGATAAACTGACCATTGCTTTAAAGTAGATGCCATTTTAGAAATTTACAGATCTATTTACATAACCAATGTTAATTAATAACCAAAATTTTATAAATCAAATCAATGCTGTCACCTTCTGCATGACTACAACTGGAATATTTCTTCCTCATTTACTGCTTTTGTGAAATAAATAAAAATGAAAGTTTTTGTACAAATTCTGCAAATGTTAACGATCTGTCATTTGTGTTTCTTAAGCAAACACCTGTTAATACTCATTTGAATAATAGCCTACACTAGCAACTACTCATTTGAATTCTAGACAATGCAACACCTGGTAGGCTAGTACCTATCTCATTTGAAATAAAGGTTGCATTACACCTGATAGGCAAGCATTTATACCTTACACATTTGAACTCTATGCTGTCACACCTGGTATGCTAGCTAGCATTTATACCCTACACATTTGAATTCTAGGTTGTTGTACCTGGTAGGCTAGTATTTATACCCTACACATGTGAATTCAAGAGTGTCACACCTGGTAGACTAATATTTATACCTTACACACATTTCAATTCTAGGTTGTCACACCTGGCAGGCTAGTACCTATCTCATTTGAATTCTACGTTGTCACACCTGGCAGGCAAGTACCTATCTCATTTGAATTCTAGGGTGTCACATCTGGCAGGCTAGTGCCTATCTCATTTGAATTCTATGTTGTCACACCTGGCAGGCTAGTATTTATACCCAACACATTTGAATTCTAGGTTACACCACACCTTGGCTAGCATACAAATTCCACCTCCTTTGAATTGTATACTTTTGCTACACATGCTTAGCTAGCACCCCACACCAAATCTCATTCTCCACCTGAATAAATTGGCAAGTCCTTAAACTAAATGTACTCCATTTCAAAATCAATTTTAAAAAAAACAGAACCATCATATCAATCACTGAATATAACACATTCCCTTCTTTCAATTCAAAATCTTGAAAGTGCTCCTTTGTGTAGAGATCCCTTGGCCAGTGTGAACATTTTCTCTTAGAAAACTTCTTTAAAAAATCCTAGAAAATTGGGGCAACCTGCATTGACACAACAGAGTAGATCAATGGTTCACATCTATGGAGTGCCACCGACCAACCTATCAGCAGTGCAGGTAGATTTTTTTTATGGCATATGTTACCAACCAATCCCAATACATATGAAATAACACAGGTAACAAAATAAAATATTCATATCATGGGCACAGTGACATTTACTTGATACAGATAGGTACATGTTTCTTTTCACTATCTGCTCTATTACTTATTTACATCCTCTTGTCATGTGTCCCCCTACTTAGTCACTTTCTATTGTATCATCCCCTGTTTCATCCTCCACGTTGAGTTGCGTTTCAAGCCCTGTTTGTGGTTCACTGTCTGACCCTGATATGCCATTATTTTTACCACCTTTACTATCTATCATTGTAGTTGATGGTGTGGTAGCTGATGTGGTTGTTGGTGGCTGGTCATCCATGCTGGGCCATGACGTCTGTTCTTCAACTCTGCTGAGACGTTCATTGAGTGCTCTTAGTGCAAGTTGCCTACGGAAAGAGTAGACGAGATAACAAGTTAGATACAAATAGCCCACACTACATGTAATTTCTTATACTACTATAGCAAAAGTCAATAGCTTTATCCAAAATTGTTGTCAATTACCACTTTTTCAACATCTTTTTAGCAGCAAAGAATATTGGATTCTTTTTATGTACACCATACAGTCATGGTCATGGAATGAGATAAATGTACCCTCACAGAAATTTTGTTCAGCGGGTCCTTTTCTGATGGTAATTCAAGTGTTGTAGTTTTTATACACATCAAGTTTAAAAGATGGATTGTTTGGATAACATAATGTTTATTAGACTAATGTTCATCTGTTCATATTGATAACCCACCTCCTTCTTTCAGCATCATTTGGATCACTTCCTGGTAGACTTATTGTTATTGAAGATGGAGCTCCTACATCATACTTTCTGACTTGTTTCTTGCACACTCTGGCTTTGACAAGACCACTATGAACTGAAAGAATCATATACAGGGATTGTTAGTACCGGTACTGTACATTACACTACACCAGATTAACCTACACTAAACTATACTATGCTAAGTTACACTACACTACATTACACTACGCCACTACACTACATTACATTACACTACACTAACCTATACTGAACTATAGTATGCTAAGATACACTGCACTACACTACACTACGCCACTACATTACATTACACTACACTACACTACACTACACTACACTACACTACACTACACTACACTACACTACACTACACTACACTACACTGCACACAACAAATACAAAAATATGACCAGACAGACCACTATGAACTGAAAGAATTGTTCGTACCATACATTAAAGTACATACAACAAAGGTAAGTTTCATTCTTGAAATTCTTGTATAAAGTCATTTCCTGCAGGGTATTGTTAGTTTATATAATGAAATGACACAGGTTTCCTATTTAAACTATAAAGTTATCAATAACATACATGTATGCCAGGGAAGACAATATCACAATAGACTATAAACTTAGGTGTTGTAAGAGCAGGCATTGTCAAAATTTTGGTCAAAAGAGCCCGCCTGAGCCTGAGGGCAGGTATGAAACTGTAATCCTGCTTGAATGAATGTGTCATATGTCACTCATTTATAAAGTACCATCTATCCACAAGGTATATTTTTGTCTCTTTATCAGTTATCAATCATTTCTTTATGTATGTTTATTTTCAAAAATTGTTTGATGATGTCATATGATTTTGTTCTGACCAAAATGTACATACCCTATCAATACTATGGGGTATAAGAACATGCATGTAATGATATGACAACCCCTTAACACGTGATTGCCAGTGTGGCGTATTCAGGATATTTGCACGAGTGCTTGTCGTGTCCTCTGTGGTTCTCTGAGTATAGCAAGTGAAAGTGCAGCAGAAAACACTGCAAGCATGAGTGCAAATTCCCCTCAGTACCCACACTAGCACTCACATGGCATGGGTCTCTGTTATTATTACAAATGTTTAGCTGAAACAGTAAATTTCCATGAAAATCATACTGCATGCTAAGAATGATCATGCCCTCATGTGTATATGGTATGCAATAATGTTTCCAGTATTACACTGCCAGTGAAAATACCACTAGTGTGTACATACACTGGTGCAAATAATCTCTGGTATGTACATATGTAATAATCACTCAAACTATCAAAATGAATCAAAATGACACTGATATTCATTACATACATCGTTATAATAAAGTTGAATCAAACCATGGTACAACTTCTAACTCATACTTGATTTGATTGATATCAATGCACGTTTTTAACCACACTGACTCACCTGTGTTTGCAAGGATTGCAATTGGTGGCTGTACTTTTTCTGGAAAGAAGCTGGCAAATATGAAGGTGTCTGACATGTCTCCTCTTGAATTGTCACTCTGTTTCTGATAAAACCTCAGATAGATCCAACTAACTAATATACCTGCAATTGATAACATACATTTATGTGAAAATGTCAGTGGAAACATAACATATACTCTAAATCAAGCTATGTAGCACAGTAATAAATCTTAACATTTACCGATGTTCCCCAGGCTTTTGCCCAGGGTTCCCTTTGAAAAATGTATACATTTCACAACATTTTCCATCAATCGTTCTTGTAAATTAATGACAAATGTAAATTCTCTATACTAATATTACCATCATGTGAGATTCTACATCATAGTAAACAAGATATCCCAAATACCTGTACAATCTGATCAATCACACAAGATTAATTTCACTGTATATCACGACTTTCTAAATGCTATACTATTACAGTATGGCCTAATCTGCTTTTTGAATACAAATTTTGTTATATTTGACATTTCCAGATGGTAGATATTTTTAATCAGTTTATTTGAAATGAAGCCATGAATGTGAACTGTCATTTCCTATTTTGTTTGTCATTTCTCTATTTTTGTCAGTGTAGATGAAAATTACAACTATGATCATAATTTTGAAAAAAAAACTTGCTGATACAATTTGCATGAAATAATATGTATTGAAAATTGTAACCAGTGACAATAACAGTATTTTGATCTAATTCAGTGCTATACTTATTTTTTTCCCTTTTGTAAAGGAGAAATTGAAAACATCAACCTATAATGGCAAACATCATGGTATTTTTAAATACATTTCCATGTCCTCGCTGTTTTCATTGGTATTAAATTATTCACAATTTTATATGAATTCATGTAGTATTAAACCAGCAGCAGCAGTAACCCTTTACAAACAAATTATACGAGAAAAATAAATATTGACGATTTTCAGCAGTTTTTACTAAGTAGACCACCAACTTGTATACATCATCAACAGTTGTACTATTATCACAATGAAACTGTATGCAAATTAAAAGAACAGCTGGTAAATCTTCATCAAATACATGCACGGATTAAGACTCCTTGACAACAAGCGACAGCTATAATATAAATGTATCTATATGTGTGCAAACTAATACCAGACTGTGTGGGTAAAAGATATGATGATCACAGTATTTGTATAGCATTGAAAGATGTGACACTGATTTCAATCTTGTTAAAATGTCTCCCTTCCACAAGATAACATCATTTATAAGTACAGAGTTTTATCAAAAATTGACAAATGTTTTGAAGGTAATCATTATCATAGATAGCTATATGATATTCAAAAACTAAATAAAATTGGTACATAAAAATATCACAACTACTTTGATAAATTCAGAATGGAAAGCACAACAGGAAGTGTTTGACATATCAATCATATGTCTTCTAGAAACCGGTATTACTATACTTTAGGCTAGCCAATTCATACCTTCACAAGTTCATGTTTCATTAATATACATACCAGCAGTATACTACACTACACTACACTACACTACATTATTTCCATTTTTGTAGTACATACCTCTATGCAGAGATTTTTTTGTATTGCTTCCTTGTTGATTCAAGATAAAGTCAAATATTTTGAAAGAGAGTGCTGTCCAATATTGACAATTTCCATTATCTAGATACTTTCAAATATTGACCTTGAGAGAGCCATGTTTAATCTTTCCTATTAAAATGAGACCGACTGCAGAAAAGTTCATTTGCTAGGTAAGAAATGGTTACGGTATCTTTGTGTGCAAGTAAAAATGTTCAACCACAACTGCGGCTCACACAACACTATTTGAGATTTTATATTTTGTTACCATACTATAGCATTTGTATCAATTTCCAAGTGTTATCATTTGACAAATTTGATATTAACAATACTTTCTAAAATCTGTACTATACTACAAATCGAAATTGACATACTTGGTCATCAGTTATGGTGAACAACATTGTCAAGACAGATAGCCAAACCTCTGGACTAATACACTAAACAGTTCTTAAACCAAAAAAGGTGAACTTTGTATTAGGATTAGGGGCGAAATCAATATTTCAATGTAGGTGAAAAAAGTAAATTCTTTTAGTTAGACCTCAGACACCCCCCCCCCTCTAACTTACTAAGGTGACAAAAATTGATAATTGTTTCAGCCAGTGCAATCAATATCAAATCATTATATAAGTATATAGTACTATGAATACAAGGCCAGTGTGTATTGAGAAAATTGCTCTTTTATTAACACTTTATTGTCATTGTAAAAGGCTATCAACAATAACAACAAAAGTAGAAACCAGTATTTGAACAAGTTGAATTGTGAACATTCTGCTAAGATCTAATTGACAGCCTCAAAAAATACTTTTATGGACGGCATGATTACCCTGTTGTTTTTTAATATTGATCTCCCAGAGCTTGTTTGTTTGTCTCTCAAAATCATTTGATGGATTTTTGTACATTGTGTTAGGAGAACATACACTGGAACTGGTCAAATGACTTACCAAAGTTACCCGCTGTCCCTAACTGTCTGCCGTCCAATCGCAGACACAACGAAAAGAAATTTAAAAGAGTGAGATGTGCGTGCGCATGGACACACAGTGAACGTCATGGATTTTGACCTTATTCACAACATGTCTTCAGTGTCATGCATTTATTGGGAGCGAAAATTCTTACATTTCGCGACTGGACATTTTTTCCAAAATATTTCTACTTTTGGGTGCAAAACAGATTCAATTAAAAGTAAAATTCGATTTTGTCAGATGAGAACTAAAATGGGTTAAACCCTCCTCTCAAAACCCCCTCCCCTAAACTAAAAGAATTTAGTTTTTTATCTGACATTGAAGTACTGATCTCGCCCCTTACATGTTATATTTACATAAAAATGAACTACATGTAGATTTGAAAATAAGTGCCAGACTGAGAGCAACAAAATTCTGCAGTGTGAAAAGAGAGTGGAAAGTTTGATTGATTGCACAGATAAGTGATGGTACTTAGTATATCATGACTTTAAATGAACATTTACTGAATTCATAATTCTGGATTAAAAAACTAACCATACTATCAGCGTTGGAAGTGAGAGTTCAGAATTGAATGCATACTACTTTAGAATCATTCAAGTTTTAAAGCTAGACATTACATAATGAAATCAGTATGCTAACAATACAAATATTCAGGGTTTTACCATCAGGTCTACCAGTACATGCAGGGGCATGTTCAAATACAGGTATAGCTTACAATAACAAATACACGGCACTTTTTGATGTTGAATCACAAAATTATTGAGCAGTGTATCACATCTTTTATAATACCCTGATGCATGCAAAATTATATATCTACAGTCTACACCACCTTTTTTTTCTATCAGAAGTATTGCCAGTTATGACATGTTTATAATACTCCTTTGCAATTTCCCATTTCCCATTGTTCCAACACATGTTAAGAGCAAAGGTCACATTTACAGAATGTCTTAATTCAGTTGGGTTCTCTCCAGACTGAAATTTAGGGCAGTTCTACTTCATGATTTTGTGAAAACAAATTCATTTAAACATTAAATTAATTGACATAACAATGGGGTTTTTTTTGGTTCGCAAATATTTGTGAATATTACTGTCTGTGGAATACTATAGTCTATACATCGAAAGTAAATATTTTACATGCACTTTGTTTAAAACTGTAATCATTCTTTGTGTCAAGTCAATGTTAGCCATTCATAAATACAGTAATTTCAGTACAAAATGACAATGATTGATAAATTGTCAGAATCCTGATACTTTGGTGAATCTTGAATGTCAACCAATAACCTTTGACCTGATAATTCAAACAAATTGCCCTATTCTGACATGACCTATAAATTCAGGTAGGTTACTGTGGATAGCTGAAGGCTGGTCTGTAAAAGGTTCTGTGAAGATTTTTTTTTTTAAATCACACCTGCTTCTTGTAACTGAAGAAGTGCATGTTATCAGTTGAATTAATTAAAGGTAGGTGTTTGGATAGGCTTAGCATCTTGCTTTGATTAACTGATAGAAATAGTTGCCTACATATGCTAATTCATGATAAAGGGAAATCAAGAAAACAATTCTCAAAATGTAACCTACTATTTTGAGATACCCTGCACTAATATTACATACTCTGAACTGCAGTTGTGAATATTTTCAAAGTAACCTATCATGATATTCAAAGTTTTCTTTCAGAAGATGTAACATAACAATATTATGACAAGTAATCCAATGGCCTGGCTAAGACCAAGATCCTGACATAATGTAGAACATGTATGCTACCAGAATATCTTGCACCTGAATCCAAAATAGAATTATTGTATTTCCTTAAATTTGATTATTTTATATCCATTCTTTATAAGTACTTATACGATGCACACGCAAAGTTGAACAAAATATATGGAATTTATACCCTGATCATTCTATGTTATGACAATGAGTGTCTACGTCACTGGTTCTGCTGTGTTCAAAACATATAAGTCAAAATGTAAACAATTGCCATTACTTTCCCCGTTTTTTCAGACATTACTGGCACTGGTATAATTATGTTATTCTCCAATATTTTTCTCATTCAGCTGGAAAATACTCATGACTTAAGGGTTTTGTCACTACTCTTCTCACAACTAAGAGTGACAACGCCCCCTTAGGCCATTCATATTTTACTTGATTTTCCTTAGCTCAAAAAGATATACAAAGCTAGCACAGGAATATAATTATGACATTTAGCGTAGATATGCATATAGCATCTCTCTATGGATATATAAAACAGTCCTGAATCCAATTGTTTTTTATTTGGATGTGAGAGAGGGCTGCTATGCTAGTGTGGAAGTTTTGCTTTGTTTTGAACACAAGCAAAGCACTGCAAGGCTGTTAAAAGACAGCTTGGCTTTAAATATAATGAGTGTATTTATTCAGGGTAGCATATGTTGGGTAATGTATGATCAGTTTTGTTCATTCTGTCTACATGTATTATAATAACCACTTGAATATTACAGTTTTTCAATTTTTCAATTTCAAAGTATTCTGTGCTGAATGAAAATGCAAGATAAATGATAGTTAATTTCATGTACTTTTCTGTTTTGATAAATTTTCAAATCAATAAAGGTAAGGTCATACAAAGTACAATAAAACAATGTAATGTCATAGATACTTCTGTATGAACTCTGCATGAGGAAAAACAAGATAATTACTTTTGCTGTCTAGCAAGGAACAAAACATCATTGTAAACCACTGCCTCGTTTACAAATTGACCTAATTTATTCAAAAGGCTTTGCTAGTTTTATTTTGTCTGAGGTTAAAACTGGGTCAAAATTGACAATTCAATTAAGATATGGGTTGATAAGTACATATTCCTGATTGAAATAACTTCATTAAAAAAAAAATAATATTCATATTCAAATGCAACTTACAAATGACAAAAATCTATGTCCTCCTAAAAATTGATAATTGAAATAAACCTGAAAGTATAACCAATGTCGTGATTTGTGACGTTATCATCAGTTGTTATTGTTTGCTACATCTTCTATATGAATGATGTTATTGTTATCATTTATGAAACTAAAATTGATTTACATGTACCTGCAGTTGTCATTACTGGATAGGCCCCGGATGCAAGTCCAATAACTGCCATAATGACGGACCAAAGAAGCAGTAACATTGGTAACTGTTTGATACGTAACCTCAGAAATGACGTATTAATAAAGTCATAGTCTCCCATCGTTTGCTTCAAGGCAACTGCAATACTAGCCATGTAGCCCGACAATCCATGAATGTGCACGTCAAATAAATAGTCAATGTTGGAAGTTGCCACATACACAGTTAAATACCACACCGCAGAGGCTATCCCTACTCCGATATTCGCAATGGAGAAAAATAACAGCATTTCAAGGGCTCCCCAGAGTGGTTCAATCAATTTGCCACATACAACGAGCGTTAAAATGTCAGCAACAACGTTCCACAGGTGAGTTTCCAAAAATCCGTGAGTAACGTAAGTCCATATTCGGAAGTTTGGAGGGACGATGTAGCCTGGCGTTATGGCTAATGTGTTCAAGATGGATTCGCCTAAGAATGATAATAAATACATTAAACATACTACTATTAGTATAGCTTTCACCACAACACTTGAATTTCGTAATGTAACAGCGATCTGGTTCTGAAATTGGGAGATGTTGATGGGGTTCGCCATTTTCATCGTCGTGGCCGAAGTGACGTCAACTTATCCAGTCACAGCGCCACCGCACGGGATCATCCTGCATTTGCAGCTTGACTATGTCAACCGCAAAACACGGTAATTTTCATTCTATATTTCACCAGAATACAAGTGATTTCATCTGTAAAAATTATTTTATATAAAAAAGACACTAATAGGAAATCCACACATACAAAATCAATTCCTATTTTACATTCAGAGAATGTATTTTCGACGGGTCAGAGGTCATAAAAACATGGCGGATTGTTTTGAAACGTGCGGCGCTGCTGCAACAGATGTGAAACACCTCTTGAAAGTCGGATTTTGATGAAACATGAATACTGGGGAACTACTCGAGTGTTGTTTGGATGAAATTGCCCTGGATGGACTAGAAGGTACATGTAACTTAAACATATTACACTTGCCTTATAACATGTTCAGCCTGTCGTGATTATTACAAAAATTTACATCATTACAATTGTGCTATCTATTTCTTAATAATAATGTTTCTGGATTGTGTCGAATATCGAATATCTACTTACATTGGTTACGGCGAGGGTTCATTTGGTTAGGGGTCCAATTGACTAGGGTCCAATTCACGAGGGGTCCAATTGACTAGAAAGCGGGCTTGAAGCATGGATGTATTAAGTTGGGCCTGGGCGGTGCACGTCCAACTCGGCCCACCAACTCGGCCCACCGTCTGCCAACTCGGCCCACCAACTCGGCCCATTCTCTGTCAACTCTGCCCACCAACTCGGCCCACTCTCTGCCAACTCGGCCCACTCTCTGCCAATTTCACTATAGATATTTAGTCCGCTATTCGTCAATTCGTAAATAGTCAAGATGTACAACTCGACGTGATTGTAACTTCAAAACCGAAACACTTTGAAATAAATGATTGCGTTTATTACTAACGTATCGCCCACTTCGACATAACATGCACTCTAAAATGGGTTGATCTTTTTTATTGTCCATGGAAGTACAAGGCGCTTTTACTTCCATGGTTTGTTTGAACTATTAAAAGTTAGCAACAATCGACACGCGTAGGCTGTTATAGCAGACACCCGTATCGAGTAGCTACATGTTGAATGAGAAACGATCAAGCGTAGTGTGTCAGATCATTTTGGAATTATGTTGTTTCGGTTTGTTTGATGGAGACATTTCAATATGCTTTTATCTCGTAGAAAATAAATAAAGGTTTATAACTATTCATATAACATTGGTGGTAAAGTTAATTTATTGTTTTTTTCTTTAAAGTGTCAAGTTGTTGAATAACTTTGACCATTTGCAAATGGTGTCAAAAGGCAAACGGATGATTGACAGGCTTCGGTCGAGTCATCTGTATGCATGAGGACAAACCGTAAGACTAAGTAAAGGCAATTATTCTGGAGGGAGAATGGTAAGCCTGAGACAGGAATGCACTAGTACTGCAAATCTTCAACTTCAACCTTCTATCACGGTCACTGTTAAGTGACCTTGCTTCCATGTGTGGCATATACGACAGACACACCCCTTCAGTAAATTCATGTGATCTACATTGTATATGTACTACCGGTAGTATGTCAATCCATAGTGTCTTTACAAGTTGTAGTAGTATACCGATGTCGGTGCTTGGAGCAAAGGATTTTTTCTCTGATTATATGAATATTACTAGTATTTGATATTATCACGTCATCGACTCAAGACCTTGGCTTTAAATGACACAAACATTTTCGTCATGACGTGCGTGGGCCGAGTTGGCATGTAAATGGGCCGAGTTGGCATGTGAATGGGCCGAGTTGGCATGTGAATGGGCCGAGTTGGCATGTGAATGGGCCGAGTTGGCAATCACGTGGGCCGAGTTGGCGATGGGCCGAGTTGGCAATGGGCCGAGTTGGTCCTACCCCGGCCTGGGCTAGAGCCTAGACGTAGACTCATTGATATTGACTCACAATCTCTTCTCACGTCTACGGTCT
Source organism: Glandiceps talaboti (assembly GCF_964340395.1). Taxonomy (NCBI): domain Eukaryota; kingdom Metazoa; phylum Hemichordata; class Enteropneusta; family Spengelidae; genus Glandiceps; species Glandiceps talaboti. The sequence goes on from NC_135549.1 coordinate 13,002,153, forward strand.
AGCTCACTGAGGTGCTGAGATGAAATTCCAAATTCAATAAAGCCATCCACACAGTCATTAACACAATGTCTTTGTTTAACGAATCACAGACTTCTGTCCAATGATAAGTTAGTGTTTATTTGGGTAAGTTTAGTAATTTCCAAATTGGTACATTTGTTAGATGAAGAATAGGAGGTCCTGAGTCTGAGACTCAGAGCCACGGATATCCTGTACTGTGCCCCAGTGGGTTAGTCCAGCCTGCAGACAGAGTAAGTCAGAACTCGATTCTGACATTGTCCCTGATACAGAAGAAGGAAAATGGACAATGTCTGAATCGAGTTCCAACTTACCACGTCTGCAAATAGGATGAGGCCAAACACTATTCAGTGACACTATCAGTATGGATATATTATCTGTAACTAATGAGCAATTTTACGGGTAGTGTTGTGAAAAATTTACCCTTGCCTTGTGTGCACAAATTGCCTCGATGTGCTGGCTCTCAAGCAAGTACATGTTGTAAAATAGCAGAAAACGAAGGAGTGTGTGAAGTAAGTAAGAAACTTTTTAAAATACAGACATCAAGGGCAGTTTTAGCTTTCTTGTATTTGAGAATTGATAAATATTGGGTTAAAAAATAATCAGACAGATAAACATTATCTTTTATTAGAATTATGAAAGCAGTTCGCTTTAGTACATTGTTGTCGGTAATTTCTTTATTGTTTAGTCTTTATTCAATACTTTCCGTTTCTTCATTTTGTAGGTATAAACATAGCAGGACTGTGGACTAGGCTTGAACAGAGACTGTCAGAGGATTCTGTAAAGCTTGATGAATATTTGAAACAGTTTCTATGGCAATGCATTGCAGCGCATGAAGATATTGAGTTTTTTGAAGTATCGACACCACCTGAACCAATAGGATTATCTAGATTTAGACTAAGAGACCCTGAGCTTGGTTTTGAAATTTGCCCATCCAAGGTACTAGTACTTAAAAGTTTTCCAGTGAATTGTTAGATGTTGTAAGAGTCTGTCATTTTGCATTATATTAATTGACGTGGATGATTCAACATTTGTCGAATAGCTCGTCTTTTTTGCTCCAGTGTTATTTGTGGTTACCATATTCCATCATCTATATACTTTGAAGTCCATCAAGAAAGCCATCATTGAAGCTCAGGGGGTCATGCACTGCACACTTTCTGGCCCTGGAATGTTTACAAACAAGAGTTTGACTCTAAAACTCATAAGTTTCATGGTTTTTGCATGCATCATGTGTAATCCCAAGGTATACCATAGTTTGATCTGTTCTCTTGTACTGATTTGCTTCTTTTTCTGTCCCACCTTGCTCAAAACAGGAGTAGCAGTCATTCAAGTTAAATGTACATATCAGAGCCCCCCCCCCCAAAAAAAAAAAAAAACAACAACAAACCCCTCCCCCCCCCAAAAAAAAAAAAAACACCCCAAAAAACAAACAAGAATGTATACTAAGCAACAAGGGACAGAAAGAGAAGGAAACAGGTACAAGAGAACAGATTAAATCAAGATATACATTGGAATTATACATGATGCTTGAAAAAAATACAAAACTTTTGAATTTTAGTGTCAAACTTTTGTTTGTACACATTCCAAAACACATGTGCTTGGAAAATACACAGTGCATGAGCCCTGAGCTATATTGAAGATCTTATTAAGTATCTACATTTCAGTAATGTGTGTAATTTTTTAGGAAGGGATCCATCCATCCATCCATCAATCAATCAATCAATCAATCAATCAATCAATCAATCAATCAATCAATCAATCAATCAATCAATCAATCAATCAATCAATCAATCAATCAATCAATCAATCAATCAATCAATCAATCAATCAATCAATCAATCAATCAATCAATCCATTCAGTCAGTCAGTCAGTCAGTCAGTCAGTCGGTCAGTCCTTCAGTCAATCAATCAATCAATCAATCAATCAATCAATCAATCAATCAATCAATCAAAAGTGCTTAATACAAATTATGGTATTAGTTCTTGTAAATCTTGTTTTTATTGCAGCAAAATAGAAAGAATGAACTGGATACAATTATCAATGACAAGACAAACAATGTCAGAGGACTTTGTGCAAATTTTCACAGCAGGACTAATGTCACATCAGTTATACGAGGTGAAGACAGAACTGTTTATCTGAAATTACCCTCAGTACTAGAAAAGTAAGTGATGTCTGACTATTAGTTACATATCCATTTGTACACTTACTCCCAAACTTGTCTAAAGTTTGATACATACAGAAAGGCTTCCAAGTTCCTAAAAACAAATCTTTGGAATAAATGAAAGTTTATCTTCCATTTTCTTTCTTTATGTTCAGGCATTTGTAATGGTAGAGAGACAAATGAGGTTGCCAATGGTATGTCGTGGATCCTTTCATAGCATTCAAAACAATGCTGTCTCTGGGGATCTTGCACTTCTATAGTTTCTTTAAAGTTTCTTTTGACTTTAAATCCTTCAGTAGCTCATCTAACATCAATGTATCGTACACAGTACTGCAGTGAACATGGCCTTCATTGATTTTGATTCAATTGGCATCAAGGATCTTGACACCAGTGAAATTGATACTAGCGTCTCTGTACATAGGTGTTTCATCCGTATTGAATATATTTTTGGCTTCGACTTCTTCCATAGTCACTTGTACATCAACATCTTGGGCTACATGTACATCAGTTTA